>NC_057726.1:48590770-48637925 GCF_004010195.1 Chiloscyllium plagiosum
TAGGTGTATGGAATGAGCTGCCAGAGGATGTGGTGGAGGCTGGGACAATTGCAACATTTAAGAGGCATTTGGATGGGTATATGAATAGGAAGGATTTGGAGTGATATGGGCTGGGTGTTGGCAGGTGGGACTAGATTGGATTGGGATATCTAGTTGGCATGGATAGGTTGGACTGAAGGGTCTGTTTCCATGCTGTACATCTCTATGACTCTATGATTCTACAGGCTAAAAGGGATACTAATACAACACTTCAGTTAAATATTAAAGTTAGTCCAAAAGGATAAAACTAAATGTTATATTGGTTGGTCACTTGATTGTTTGTGAAGAACAGGTGATGAGGGATGGACAGGTAGTTGAATGTTGCAGCCATTGAACTGGAGGTTTCTAGTAGCATTGATAATGCTAGTTGAATGGTTTGTTTACATTTTTCAGATTGATTGAGTTTCTGTGGTTCTGATTCTTTTCAATGATGATTGAATTCCAATATTCAGGCTGAGAGAAAATCCTTTTGTTGACCTTATTTCCTTTTGTCTGGCTGCTCGTGTAAGAGAAGATCTTTATCTGCAATAGCAAGGTGACAAGGGGGTAATTCTTTGACTGTGACCTTCACAATAATCTAATGTTGGAGCCAGGCTAATGTACATAAGAACATCAGTCCCACTACTAAATTCCAGTAATGTTAAAATTGGCTGTTCATTCCTTGTCCTTCAGTATACTTTAACGCAATAAACACAAAATATGTTTGCAGTTTGGGCCATAATCTACATAGAGTGACCTCCTTTTGAGCAAGGTCATAACCCTTTGTTATGTTTGTATCCATAATGACCACAGTCCAATCTGTTGATTTGCCTGTTGCCCCCATTTGAAGGGTTGTTGTTTGAAGTTCCTTTCACCTCCATTGGTGTGACATCCTATGGTTCTCTCTTTTCAGATAGCCACTTAAATTGCACTGTTAGACATATTTGGCTGTCTCAGTGCTCTTTCAAAAACATACTTTGGAATTACATTTAAAACTGCTCACTGTACATTGGAATTTGATCCTTTATCATGGAGAGGTCTATGCTGGGTCTTCCCAATAACCAAACTGTTTTCATAGAATGTTAAATTGATCTTAAATAATTGTCTCAAAAACCTTCCTCACCATTAAAATTAAACTTGTATTTTAATTGCTAAACCTAGCTTTACATTATTCTTTGAACAAGGCTGTAATGTTTGCAATTCTCCAGTCTTCTGGTACCTCCCCAAGCCTAGGGAAGATTGAAAGATTATGGCAAGTGCTCCTGCAATTTCCAGTCTGACCTCCAATATCTTTAGATGCATCTCACCTGGTCTTGGTTCTCTTGTCAACTTTAAATATTGGCACTCTATCTAACATAGGGTTTTGCAAGACCCAGTGTATTCCGCTATTCTTTCATGTCATGTGAGATTAATTGAATTGTCCGATGACTAACGTTGTAATGGTGTGTGAATCAGAAGGAGACTGAGATGGGTTATCCATGTGACATGCCTGGTTGAAGATGGTTGCAAACTCTTCAGCCTTGTCTTATGCTCTGATCATTGAGGATGGACTTATTTTTGGAACATTTAAATATCTACATCTGGATGCAGCAAGCCTGCAGAACTTTATCTGATCCACTGGTCTTGGGACGGCCTAGCATGCTCCTTCCAAAGACACAAAAAAAAGCAAGCAAACTGTGGTAAGTACAGTCTATCGCACCCACCATGAAGCTGACCTGCGTTCCAAGATCTGTGCAAGTGTACAGTAGAGCACTGAGCTCACCTGTGCAAGAAATATGTCTCCAAAGATGCAGCCAGAGGCTACATCAGGTGACAACCAAACAGAGGACAGTCACAATGATATGATAACAACAAGAAGTGCACCAGAATCCTTTGTCATGTAAAATTCACAGCAAGACAGACTCAAGACAAGATCCAAATGGAACACCTTCCAACCAGAGGTTAAACAGACTTTCCACATTTTAGAAGTAACCTGTTCTGTGAATGAAGTCAGGCAACTAGAAAGTTTTGTCACAATCAACATAAAGTATCCAAAAAGACTAGCACCAGATATTTAAGAACTAGTACGTGTCCAAACAATCCAAATTCTGAATGTTGAGATTATTAGAATTCAATTGTAAAACTGACGCACTAACTGCAAACAATGGGCCACCCATTCTTACATCGGCACATTGACAAACTAGTGAAGCTGCGGCATTTCAACTTGGAAACTACCAGTACTTCACCTGACAGATATAGATAGACCAGCAGTGACAGGAATGTACTGACCTCAACATTGTGACTATCCACAAGATCACCAATGTACCATGGCAGCAAAAGGCAGCAAGAATACTTCCATTGAGTCAGTCCAGGATTTAGAATTGTACATAGTCAGTTTCAATCCCACTGTGTGTTTTAAAGGCAATGATGTGTTGTACCTCAGAGAAGATGCAATTCTGACATTGACTCTCTAAGAACATTCAGTTCACTTCTTAAAAAAAATCTTGAGTACAAGCTGGCTGACATGTAATACAATTGCATCGTCTGTCATGTCCTTTACCGCACAGACTGGTGTAGTTCAATTATAATATGGAATGTCAGGATGATCACGTTATACCTAGATCTGAGACATTTAAACCACTGCCCACAAAAAATTTCCAATACGAAAGAAATGAAAAACCAAGTTCATAGAGCTCAATTCTTGTCGAAGCTGGATGCCAAACATGGGTATTAATTGGTACTTTTAGTTAAGGATTCTCAGGAAGTCACTACCTTCAGAACATGTTTGAAAGACATTGCTTCCAGAGATTACTTTTGGTTTATCAGTCAGTTAAGATTTGTTCCAGCAGCATACGGATAGAATTACAGGAAGTGTGCCCAGATGCACTTATCTTCTGGTCATAGGGAAAATGAAAGAAGAACATGATCAGAATTCTTACTCACCAGTAGTGATAGCTCATCATGAAGGGCTTGTAAACAACACCGAGTACAAGATGAATGTAAGCTAGGTCAAGGTGTAAGACACATGGCTATCTCTTAGGACAAAGAATACCTACAGAGATGTCTCAGATTCTTCACCTTCTCAGCATCACCCATTCTGAATTTTTCCCTCAATGCCTCATCATTGAGTGAGCTTCAAAAGAAAGACATATCATGATCAAATGTCTCAAACTAACATTGTCAGCAGAAACTGCACACAACAGTACTACAGCCCAAGGAAGATACCATATCCTGGACATCAACACATCACAGAAAGAGCTAGTATAGTGTGAATATTGTGCATCAGACAAGAAGGCAAACTGATTGTGTTCAGATCCAAATGCCTACCTCAATTACAACCCAATTACTCCTATATACAACATGACATACTTGCTTTGGTAGTTCGGATCACATGCCTGTTCTGTAAATGGCTCACTGACTGCAAGCCACCAGAGATGACTTGATGCAAACAGGTGCAGCACCCCACCATCAACAACAAAAATTCAGGGGACGAATTCAATCTCTGCTATAGATCTGGTACAAAATTGGTCACCTCGGATATGTTGAGCAGGTTGACAAATCTGAACAAGGATGTAGACTTTCCTGTTATTAGATTAGATTAGATTCCCTACAGTGAGGAAACAGGCCCTTCAGCCCAACCAGTCCACACCGACCCTCCGAAGACCAACCCATCCAGATCCATTTCCCTCTGACGAATGCACCTAACACTACGGGCAATTTAGCATGGCCATTTCACCTGACCTGCACATCTTTGGACTGTGGGAGGAAACCGGAGCACCCGAAGGAAACCCACGCAGACACAGGAAGAATGTGCAAACTTCATACAGAAAGTTGCCCGAGGTGGGAATTTAACCTGGGTCCCTGGCGCTGTGAGGCAACAGTGCTAACCACTGAGCCACCATTCCTCTGGATCAATAAATAGATAGCCTGAACATTGAATTGGAAGGTGTTCTCAAAATCGATCTATTGCATTTTGATTAATGTAAATGTGATACCTCTCATCAGCTAATGGCTCACAAAAAGTTAGTGTTCCTGAAATAAAGAAATTTATTTCATGGCCACTTGACGTATAAAGCACTTTACAGCCAATGAAGAATTGCTGAAGTTATAATGCAAGAAATACAGCAGATAAATTGCACACTGCAAACTTTCACAAACTGCAAAGTAATAATTACTAAGTAATCTGTTTTGTTGATGTTGAATGTGCAATAAATATTGGTCAGGATATAGTTATATTGAAACATTTAGTGAATCCACATACATTGTAGCAAAGTAGATTGAGGACAAGGGTGTGGCCAAATTGAAACCTGTATCCATCCTGTCACCCAGACTAGATAGTACTTATATCTCAAATAGCTGAATAAGAATTTAAAATAGGAATGGGGGTAGGAAGGAAATGAAAGAGCTACATGTTTCAAATATTTGGCAAAGTACTATATTTGAGATGGCATTATAGCTATTTGCAAGAGAAGCACTCCCTCTGAACATGGGGATACCAGCAGGGATGTGGCATATGTGTGACTCCTACAATCATGATCTCATTCTCTTCCAATTCGGAATGCTCCGACGTTTGGACAATCCAAAGTTCTCTCAAACATCAACAAAAATTTCAACATCACTAAACATAAGATTACCTCCCTGAATATCAATTACGGTAAAAAAAACATCTTCCTTAAGAAAGGATAAGCAGTAATGGCCTTCCTGCAGTAGATCCCAGGGATACAGGGAGACAATTAGAGCATCTTCTCAATCAACTACAAACAGCTAATACTGAGCATAGAGTCATAGAGATGTACAGCACGGAAACAGACCTTTCGGTCCAACCCGTCCATGCCGACCAGATATCCCAACCCAATCTAGTCCCACCTGTCAGCACCCGGCCCATATCCCTCCAAACCTTTCCTATTTATACACTCATCCAAATGCCTTTTAAATGTTGCAGTTGTACTGGCCTCCACCATTTCCTCTGGCAGCTCATTCCATATACCCACCATTCTCTGCATGAAAAAATTGACCCTTAGGTCTCTTTTATATCTTTCCCCTCTCACCCTAAACCTATGCTCTCTAGTTACCCCAGGGAAAAGACTTTGTCTATTTATCCTATCCATGCCCTTCATGATTTTGTAAACTTGTATAAGGTTATCCCTTAGCCTCCAACGCTCCAGGGAAAACAGTGCCAGCCTGGTCAGCCTCCCCCTATAATTCAAATCATCCAACCCTGGCAACATCCTTGTAAATCATTTCTGAACCCTTTCAAGTATCACATCATCTTTACAATAGGAAGGAGACCAGAATTGCATGCAGTTTTCCAACAGTGGCCTAACCAATGTCCTGTACAGCTGCAACATGACCCCCCCAGCTCCTGTACTCAATACTCTGGCCAATAAAGGAAGTCATATCAAATGCTGCCTTCACTATCCTACCTACCTGTGCGTCCACTTTCAAGGAGCTATGAACCTGCACTCCAAAGTCTCTTTCTTCAGCAACACTCCCTGTAGGACCTTACCATTAAGTGTATACGTCCTGCTAAGAATTGCTTTCCCAAAATGCAGCACCTCACATTTATCTAAATTAAACTCCATCTGCCATTTCTCAGTCTTTGTTCCAGCAATACCTATAGGTGAAACGTCTCATCCCTCAGACATATTTGAAAAATATTTTGTGATCTATTTTAATTTTAATTTTCAGCACAGCTATTTAAGGGTGAACGAGACCATTTCAGCCATATTATTTATACATTCCTTTGTAATTTCTTGTTGAGCATGGCTTGACTTTCAGATCAAGTGACTTTGGAAGCCAGTTTAAAGTGTCTAGCTCATTTTTTTTACTGTTTTCTTTGAAACCAAACTCCAAAGTTTTACTACATTAGTCAATGAGATTTAAAGAGTAATAGCCTTTACTTTAAATTATCCAACTCTTCTTGTCAACACTGAGTGTTTCTGATTATAAGATAGGAGAAGAAGTAATAACAATGAGACAATAGGCACACATTCATGTTCACATATTTTCTTTCAGTGTCCATGAAGAGCTTATATTATATCAATTGCAATACCTGTTCTTTTGTTGCGTAGTCCCAGTTAGGCAGTGTTACAATGTGGTAAACACAGACCACCAATATTCAATTTCAGTCATCTGATTTTTAATACCTGAGAGCTCATGGAGTGAACTGACTTACAAAAAAGACAAAGACTGATCTAAAAAGATTGCCATGATCACCAGACTGCAGGCTGATGCAAACATTTGTGAAACTAGGATGAAATGTACAATAAACAGCTGCACTGAGATTATTATACCAGAGATATTGAAATCAAATAATCAAGTTAACATCAAGAAATTTGTATCTTCTGTTTACTCAAACATACATGATAAATTGCACATGCTGGACGATAAAGGATTCCTTGCAACTTAAAAGGACAATGGAGTGAGACTCAGGAATGTACAAATCAGCACAATATTAATTGCTGCCTTTGAACAGCAGAAAGAAAAATATGAATTCTTAACAAGAGAACCTGGAAAATTTACTCTCTCTCTCTCTTTCTCCTTATTTATTTTAAGCTATAAAGTCAGCGATTGTCAGTAGGAACCAACAACTTTCTTTTAAATGGCCTGGCTACTACTTTGGAAGCATTTAGGCTCCCTCCCCATTTGTGTTCTGTAAATATCTTTTTTCAGGTTCAGGGACATTTCTGCTTTGCTCTCCTTTTTCTCTGGGCTATTTACTTCTCCTTTAACATTTCTGGTCTGCGCAAGGTTCCAGACCCGCTTGAGTTCATGGGTCTGTACATTAACTCATAACCATCAACCAGGATTTTACTGTTTTTCTATAATGGTCTTAGCAGAGAGAGGCAGTGAGTGTTTGAACTCTTCAAAGAGAATTATTTCTCAGAAATTCTCAGAGGCATTGATTTGAAGCACTTGTATCCAGCAGTCAAAAGCAAATTGATTAAATCATTCACATTCAATGTATACTGCTTTGTTTTCTGAGGATAGACAACTTCTGACAGTACACCTCCAGCACCAGTTTGTATTGACTTCCCATTTTGCCATCTCATTATTTGCCAAACTCTTATGAAGTAACAATGAGAAAATATCCTTTGCTAGTTTGTAGTAGTGTTCAGCGATCCTCTGGTCACTTTAATTATTATGTACACCTTTTAATGGAAATGTAGAAGGCCTTTGCCATTTCCTCATCTAATTTAGAGATTTAAGTAGTCAGAAGCAAATAATCTGACATTGTACACAAAACTAATGGATGTATTCCTTTATCAGAATGCTTTCAGTGAGCACAATTTGCGGACCAGTTCAAAAATTTTTAACTCTCTTTCCTAATATTTCTTTTCACAAATTCATTCTCTTTCCCTTCCCTGGAATTTTTCCTCCTCTCTCCATTTTTCTTTCTTTGTCTTTTATTTTCTCTCTCATTCTCATGTTTCTTTCCTGAAATTATCTTCCATTTATTCTGAAAATAACAAATGCTGGAGGGTTTGAACTATAGGGAGAGGCTGAAGAGGCTGGGGCTGTTTTCCCTTGTGTGTCCGAGGCTGAGGGGTGACCTTTTAGATGTTTATAAAATTATGAGGGGCATAGATAGGATAAATAGACAAGGTATTTTCCCTGGAGTGGGGGAGCCCAAAACTAGAGGGCACAGGCTTAGGGTGAGAAGGGAAAGATGTTAAAGGGACCTAAGAGGCAACTTTTTCAGGCAAAGGATGGTGCATGTATGGAATGTGCTGCCAGAGGAAGTGGTGGAGGCTGGTATAATTATAACGTTTAAAAGGCATCTGAATGAGAATGTGAATAGGAAGAGTTTAGAAGGATATGGACCAAGTACTGGCAAACAGGACTCGATTAGTTTAGGATACTTAGTTGGCAAGGCAGAGTTGGACTGAAGCTTCTGTTTCTGTGCTGTACATCTCTATTACTCTATCACAGCAGGTCAGATAGCATTCTGTCTGGAATTCCCTGAATTCCAGCTTGAATCTCTGCTGCTCTACTTGGGCTTTCTCTAACAGTATCCTGACTATTCCAGTTTCTAGAATGCAAGACCTTCCTACTCAGAAGTTAATTTCTGTGGTGTGAGAAGGCAGAGCGGAACTGCTTGAAGCCAATTCCTTTCTCATTCTGGAAAAGCACAGCAGGTCAGAGAGCATCTGTGGAGAGCAAAGTCAATGGTTCAGGCCAAACCCCTTCTAACCTGTTGTGCTTTTCCAGCCTCAAATCTACTGACTCTGACATGCAGCATCTGTAGTCCTTACTGTCTCCCATTCTCTTCCTCCTCTGATTTTTCAGAAGGAATGTCCCACTCACCAAATTATTTCAATTTTAAGTTCATCTTTCAGTTTGTTTAAAATACTTTTATAGAATAAGTGTTAGATTCTGAGCCCATTTTATTGCTTTTCTATAAACATCAATTTTACTTAGAACATTTTTAAAGTACTGCAATCACTTGCTTCATTATTTCTTGTAAACTAGCTTCCTTCTGAAGTAAAGAATAAGCAGTTCCTAATAATTTAGATTCATTACTTATGTCAACATGTCCTCCTTCTATGCTGTAACTTTTCTATGTTTCACATGTTGGAAGAGTAGATGCAAATATAGATCCCTTCCTGAAGAAGGGCTTATGCCCGAAACGTCGATTCTCCTGTTCCCTGGATGCTGCCTGACCTGCTGCGCTTTTCCAGCAACACATTTTCAGCAAATATAGATCAACAAGGGAATACTCATGGCTGATCAGGACTTGGTGTAGGTTAGATTAGAATAGTCAAAGTTTTCTCACCATCTGGTATCAGTCCATGGCCACATATGAGTTTCAACAGAGAGGGATCTGCCTACTACACCACCTGCAGACAAGGAAACAATGCACAGTCATGGCATTGGGTCCTGTTAACACCTATGCCCTGCACTATCCTTCATCTCTAATGTTTGCTTCCTCCTTTGCACAAAGATTTAGCTGTCAGTGAGCTATCCAGTGGTATCTCTGCAAGGAGGTGCAACACACAGGGAGGGTTGGTGCTGTAGTATGGCCAATGACTGGGTAGCCCTGCATGCCCAAGTCCTCTAAATTGTATGAGCATATGACCAATGAATCTTCCCTTCTTTCCCCTTGCTCACTACGTCAATCATCCTCAAACATTTAAAGTTATTTTACAAATATTATACACACTACTTCCTTTTTAAAAGCGACAATGGTTTTGATTCTGACTTGTTAGTGATGTAACGTAGCTTGTTCAAACAGCTGTCTACACAAAAGATTTCTCTAAACCTCTTTCATGGTGATCTTTTTCTGTCAAATCACTGACTCATCAACTCATGGTCTTAGCTGTTCCCATTTTACTGAACTAAAACTTTTTTATGATGTCAACACTTCTTTTAGGGCTTTTCTCTATTCCAGTGAAATACCTCTCATTTATGTAGTCTCTGGTCTGTTTCATGTTCACGCTGTTATGTTCTGGTTTCTTACAAATGGTAAGTCAGTGGAGCAGAGACAAACTTGAACAGGGTGAACTTCCGTCTCCGTAAAGAGTTGTACAGATTGTTTTCATAAAAATAAATTGTTTTGCGACAGCACTGTTCCCTTCTTTCTGACAAATGACTTTTTATGCATTCTTCATTTTGTGCTGGTACCCTCCAGAGCTTGAGAATTAATGAAAATCATTTGACTGAGAAAATAGCCTGTTTGTTGTTGCGAAATCAATCTTCAATGAAAAATGATATGGTGACCTTACAGTTAATTTTCAACTTAAATGTGGGTGTTGAACAATTTTCAGATTTACAAACTGACTTTCCTCTTCACGGAAGGCTGCATGTAAAACAGGACTTCTAAAAGAAAGTGAAGCAAAGAAAAGACAAGTTTTTAGGACCTCGTGGAATTGAAATTGACCATGTACTAAAATAAACAAGTCTGAAACATTCCCTCCCTAACTGCATTCGTACAGGAAGGCAGCTCACCACCACCGCCTCAACGGCAAGTTGAGAATGGAGATAAATACTCGTTCAGCCAACTACGCTCACGTTCCCCGTCTGAAGACAAAAAACACCTCTAAGTATTTTTATTCTGTTCAGACATGTTATAACACACCCTAGAGGAGGGAGGATTTGAAACCCTGTAGCCCAGAAGTGGTGGCAAAACCACAGCACAACAAGAGCTTTGTGTGTGTCTGTGATGAGATAGATGAACCAAATTTCACCTAAAGATCTTGCAGTGACTTGTTCGGGATAGGAATGCCTCTGCACTATCAGACTCCAAAAAACTGAAACTATAACATTTTGTTTTCGTTGCTGCATTATAAAACAGGTACGGCTTCACATAGCTAATCCGATTAGGGTTGAATAAAATCAGTCAATTTAATCCTCTGTCAAAGTCACTACCTACACTCCGCATGTCCCTGGGCAGGGCATGAAAGGCGGGGCTTGGTCACACGGGCCGGGGCTCCTGGGACGGCTCTGCGCATGCTCGTGGCGGGGCAGAGGCGTCGCTTTGGCCGTCCTGCGCATGCTCCGGGCTGAGTCGGGTGCAGTCGGTGAAGCCGATTCTATGTGGTATGTCGGGCTCTTGTGCCATGAATACGGGAAGGAGCCGGTCCGTCAACAGGGTATTCCCGGTGCCCAGGCAGAATTCGCTCCTTCAGCCACCCATTATCAACCCGTTCATTTATCACGTCCACCTCAGCGTGACCGACAAGCTCAAGGTACGCGAAGAATTGGGAGGCGACTGGGATAGCCGTTACTGGGCAACAGGGTCAGCACGGGGTGGATAGGTGGGGGGTCAACAAGGTCAGAGTGAGGGGTCAGCGCGAGGAGGGTGGGGGGTCAACAGGGTGAGAGTGATGGGTCAGCACGAGGAGGGAGGGTGGGGGGTCACCAGGGTCAGAGTGATGGGTCAGCACGAGGAGGGAGGGTGGGGGGTCACCAGGGTCAGAGTGATGGGTCAGCACGAGGAGGGAGGGTGGGGGGTCACCAGGGTCAGAGTGATGGGTCAGCACGAGGAGGGAGGGTGGGGGGTCACCAGGGTCAGAGTGATGGGTCAGCACGAGGAGGGAGGGTGGGGGGTCACCAGGGTCAGAGTGATGGGTCAGCACGAGGAGGGAGGGTGGGGGGTCACCAGGGTCAGAGTGATGGGTCAGCACGAGGAGGGAGGGTGGGGGGTCACCAGGGTCAGAGTGATGGGTCAGCACGAGGAGGGAGGGTGGGGGGTCACCAGGGTCAGAGTGATGGGTCAGCACGAGGAGGGAGGGTGGGGGGTCACCAGGGTCAGAGTGATGGGTCAGCACGAGGAGGGAGGGTGGGGGGTCACCAGGGTCAGAGTGATGGGTCAGCACGAGGAGGGAGGGTGGGGGGTCACCAGGGTCAGAGTGATGGGTCAGCACGAGGAGGGAGGGTGGGGGGTCACCAGGGTCAGAGTGATGGGTCAGCACGAGGAGGGAGGGTGGGGGGTCACCAGGGTCAGAGTGATGGGTCAGCACGAGGAGGGAGGGTGGGGGGTCACCAGGGTCAGAGTGATGGGTCAGCACGAGGAGGGAGGGTGGGGGGTCACCAGGGTCAGAGTGATGGGTCAGCACGAGGAGGGAGGGTGGGGGGTCACCAGGGTCAGAGTGATGGGTCAGCACGAGGAGGGAGGGTGGGGGGTCACCAGGGTCAGAGTGATGGGTCAGCACGAGGAGGGAGGGTGGGGGGTCACCAGGGTCAGAGTGATGGGTCAGCACGAGGAGGGAGGGTGGGGGGTCACCAGGGTCAGAGTGATGGGTCAGCACGAGGAGGGAGGGTGGGGGGTCACCAGGGTCAGAGTGATGGGTCAGCACGAGGAGGGAGGGTGGGGGGTCACCAGGGTCAGAGTGATGGGTCAGCACGAGGAGGGAGGGTGGGGGGTCACCAGGGTCAGAGTGATGGGTCAGCACGAGGAGGGAGGGTGGGGGGTCACCAGGGTCAGAGTGATGGGTCAGCACGAGGAGGGAGGGTGGGGGGTCACCAGGGTCAGAGTGATGGGTCAGCACGAGGAGGGAGGGTGGGGGGTCACCAGGGTCAGAGTGATGGGTCAGCACGAGGAGGGAGGGTGGGGGGTCACCAGGGTCAGAGTGATGGGTCAGCACGAGGAGGGAGGGTGGGGGGTCACCAGGGTCAGAGTGATGGGTCAGCACGAGGAGGGAGGGTGGGGGGTCACCAGGGTCAGAGTGATGGGTCAGCACGAGGAGGGAGGGTGGGGGGTCACCAGGGTCAGAGTGATGGGTCAGCACGAGGAGGGAGGGTGGGGGGTCACCAGGGTCAGAGTGATGGGTCAGCACGAGGAGGGAGGGTGGGGGGTCACCAGGGTCAGAGTGATGGGTCAGCACGAGGAGGGAGGGTGGGGGGTCACCAGGGTCAGAGTGATGGGTCAGCACGAGGAGGGAGGGTGGGGGGTCACCAGGGTCAGAGTGATGGGTCAGCACGAGGAGGGAGGGTGGGGGGTCACCAGGGTCAGAGTGATGGGTCAGCACGAGGAGGGAGGGTGGGGGGTCACCAGGGTCAGAGTGATGGGTCAGCACGAGGAGGGAGGGTGGGGGGTCACCAGGGTCAGAGTGATGGGTCAGCACGAGGAGGGAGGGTGGGGGGTCACCAGGGTCAGAGTGATGGGTCAGCACGAGGAGGGAGGGTGGGGGGTCACCAGGGTCAGAGTGATGGGTCAGCACGAGGAGGGAGGGTGGGGGGTCACCAGGGTCAGAGTGATGGGTCAGCACGAGGAGGGAGGGTGGGGGGTCACCAGGGTCAGAGTGATGGGTCAGCACGAGGAGGGAGGGTGGGGGGTCACCAGGGTCAGAGTGATGGGTCAGCACGAGGAGGGAGGGTGGGGGGTCACCAGGGTCAGAGTGATGGGTCAGCACGAGGAGGGAGGGTGGGGGGTCACCAGGGTCAGAGTGATGGGTCAGCACGAGGAGGGAGGGTGGGGGGTCACCAGGGTCAGAGTGATGGGTCAGCACGAGGAGGGAGGGTGGGGGGTCACCAGGGTCAGAGTGATGGGTCAGCACGAGGAGGGAGGGTGGGGGGTCACCAGGGTCAGAGTGATGGGTCAGCACGAGGAGGGAGGGTGGGGGGTCACCAGGGTCAGAGTGATGGGTCAGCACGAGGAGGGAGGGTGGGGGGTCACCAGGGTCAGAGTGATGGGTCAGCACGAGGAGGGAGGGTGGGGGGTCACCAGGGTCAGAGTGATGGGTCAGCACGAGGAGGGAGGGTGGGGGGTCACCAGGGTCAGAGTGATGGGTCAGCACGAGGAGGGAGGGTGGGGGGTCACCAGGGTCAGAGTGATGGGTCAGCACGAGGAGGGAGGGTGGGGGGTCACCAGGGTCAGAGTGATGGGTCAGCACGAGGAGGGAGGGTGGGGGGTCACCAGGGTCAGAGTGATGGGTCAGCACGAGGAGGGAGGGTGGGGGGTCACCAGGGTCAGAGTGATGGGTCAGCACGAGGAGGGAGGGTGGGGGGTCACCAGGGTCAGAGTGATGGGTCAGCACGAGGAGGGAGGGTGGGGGGTCACCAGGGTCAGAGTGATGGGTCAGCACGAGGAGGGAGGGTGGGGGGTCACCAGGGTCAGAGTGATGGGTCAGCACGAGGAGGGAGGGTGGGGGGTCACCAGGGTCAGAGTGATGGCACTGGGGGGTTGAATAGGGTAAGAGTAAGCGGTTGGTATTGGGGGTAGTCCAAGAGGGTCAGAGTGAGGGGTCAGCACTTGGGGGGTTGGGGGGGGTCAAAAGATATGGAGATGCTAGTGTTGGACTGGGGTGAACAAAGTTAAAGATCACAACGCCAGATTATAGTCCAACAGGTTTATTGGGAAGTACTAGTTTTCAGAGCACTGCTCCATAAGGTAAATGGTGGGGCAGGATCATAAAGCACAGAATTTAGAGCAAAACATTAGTGTGATGCATTTAAATAGATATATTCAACAAATCTAGATTGCTGTTAAGACTTTTATCTTTTAGAATGTGTTGCAAGTTTTGGTTCATTAATATGTAAATCCCAGAACTTCTTTTAAATCACATTCTCGAGATAACTTTATTTTAAAAAGTGGCATCTCAGCTAAGACAATGCATTAAAGTTGTGAGGTTAGAGTCTGTCTATATCCCAATCTTGAGTCAGACTGGTTCTATTTCCAATGTAGGAATTTATAAAATGTGTTATGGATTGACTGCCTGCAGGTTGTGTGTTTTTTGAGCAAATATAGAATGTACAGTAGTCCCTCTGTACCTTTGGGGGATACGTTCTAAGACCTACCGAAGAAGCCCGAAACTATGGATAGTAGTGAGTTCATTCATTTAAATGAGAAATTTACCTCCCTAGTGGCCCCCAGTCCATGGTTCTGAACATTCGGGCTGCAGTAATTGGATCTGCAGATATGACAGTCCCCCTGTATCTGTAAATACAATTCTGCAATTGCAAATTCACCCCATAGACTTTGTGTGTTTGTGTGTGTCCGTGCAAGTGAGGGAGAAAGAGCATGAGTGTGTGTGCGTGCTTGGAGTCTGTGTGTGAATGTGATGGAGTATAATCCTGAGAGGGTGTGGGAGTGAGTGTGGGGGAATGTACGTGTGTGTCTGGAGAGATCATGTGTATGAGAGGCGGTCTGCGTGAGTGTGAGAGTATGTAAGTGTGTTTATAGTGTAGTGGGGTCACCTGTAGTGTGACATGAAATCAAAGTCCTAGTTGAGGCCATCTTCATGGGTACCACACTCTCTCCCATGCACACCCTCCTTCAAGCACTTGCACACGCAAACACACACACTCATAAGCACTCACACTCAAGTGCACACGATCTCTTGCACTTGTGCGCGCGTGCACACACCCAAGTCTATGGGGTGAATTTGCATTTGCCGAATTATATTTGCAGATGCATTCTATTTTTGCTTGAAAAGAACACAATCTGCAGGCAGTCAATCCATATAACATTTTATAAATTCCTACTTTGGAAATAGAACCAGTCTGACTCAAGATTGGGATACAGATAGACTCTGACCTCACACCTGTAATACATTGTCTTAACTTTATTTTTAAAAGTGGCATCTCAGCTATCTCGAGAATGTGACTTGAAAGAAGTTCTGGGATTTACATATAATGAACCGAAACCTGCAGCCATTCTAACAGATGAAAGACTTAACAGTAATCTAGGTTTGTTCGGTATATCATTTTAACTGCATGACCCTGCGATCTTTTGCTATAAATTGTCTTATAATCCTGCTCCACTAATTACCCGAGCAACGCTCTGAAAGCTAGTACTTCCAAATAAATCAGTTGCAGTATAATCTGGTGATGTGATTTTCAACAGGATTGTCAGAGTGAGGCGTCAGCACTGAATGGAGTCAATGGGGTCAGAGTGAGGGGTCAGCATGGATGGGGAGTATCAACAGGGTCAAAGTGAGGAGTCAACAATGATGAGGATCAGAGTGAGGGATTAGCACTGAGTGTCAGCAGGGTCAGAGTGAGGGATTAGCACTAGTGGACAACAATGGTCAGAGTGCAGTGTTAACATTGAGGTGTCAGCAGGGTAAATTTATAAAAATTGCACTTAATTGTACTGGTGTTCAATAGGGTGCATGGTGAGTGTGTGGGCAACATCTTTGTTATGCACAGATAATGAGATCAGGAGAAAGTATAGCCAATACTGTGTGGTCAGTATAGTATATGAATATTGTAAATAGAGGATTTAGCATGGTTAGCAATTTTGAGACTATGCCTAAATTCAGGAGGAAAGGCAAATGATGGTTAGCTAAGTGTGGAGTCAGGGATGTAGGGGGTCGTCAGAGGTTAGGATTTGCCTTTGCTATGGTCATCATTTGTTTTTGTATCTCTTTGTCTATATGCAGTCTGTGGGGCTCAGTTCTTTGTTTTATTGGGTGAGTTAACTTTATCCTGAGTGCAGTACTTAAAAATTGAGGATTGATTTATTACCTTTTTTAATGGAAATTATTTTTCTGCTATTATTGCAATTAGTTGACAATCATTTAACTTATTTTGTGTCTTTAGATAGCTGTGGCCAGCATCACCCTTGTACCTCTGCGTCTTCTCTGTATTTTCTTTGTTGCCCTCGTCGCTTGGCCATGTGCACTTTTAGGACGGGTGTGCTGCCCAGTATGTGCAAATTCAGACCCAATTCCAAACTGGAAACGGTAAGTTCTGGTCATTTTTGGTTAGAAATAGATATTCACTGTCAAGACAGGATAGCAATCATTGTCTTATTGGAGGATGTCCTTAAGCCGTATCTCTCTTCCATATCAAGAAGCTGACACGAATTGGCTGGATGCTATATGCAGTTTGCAGTCCCTTGTATCTGGAGTGTAGATGGGAAATGGTGTTAAGATAAAAGATCAGCCATGATTATATAGAATGGAGCAGGCTCAAGAGGTTTGTGGTCTACTCCAGCTCTTGTTTCTTGAGCCTCGTTTGTATCCAGTGTGTGATATTAACTGAGCTCTGCATATTCTTCTAACATATGGCGTCTAATCAAAGTTTGCTTAGTGGTTTGTTAATCTCTGGCCACTTTTCATTTCAGGCTGCTGTCACATGATATGGTTGCAGAGCTCATCCCTGAGGGATCTCACAACTTGCCTTTAGTCTACTTTGCTTTCTTTGGGACATAAAGCATTTATTGCATTTATTTTTCAAGTTAATCTGTAACCGAATCTGTATTGGCACTAATGGAAACGAAATGCAAGAGGCTTTTGTGATGTAATCGTCTTGTCCCCATTGGGCCAGAAGGTCTGGGTTCAAGTCCCAGCTCCCGTTGAGATGTGTCATAATATGTACACACGATTAGTTTAAAAAAATGCAGTCACCCAGATACTTCTAGTATAGATATTTTGTTGTTTCATTTTCTGAAGGGAGTATTTTACATTGGCAATGACAGCAGGATTTCAGTGTCTCTTGCGAATAAATATTTTTCCTCACCATCTAAATGGAAAATGTCAGTAAACTGTGTGTGTCAGAGTGGAACCTGTAAACAATCAATGTGTGACTCAGATAGGATAAACATTGAAAGAACAGGAAAGAACTGATTTCAGATGATCTTTTCAAATAAATTAAAATATGATGTGGTTGATATCTTTTTGTTTACTTGCTGCAGATTTTTGATTTCTGTAAATTCATTTAGCTAATGTAGCTCTTGAGCTCAGACTATTCACTTTGTCAGTAAACCTTGTCCCAGTCAGCCATGCTAGGGTGATACGTTGTGCACTGATTTGCATTGCCAATTGTGTTTTTATGTCCCATTCTATTTTTACTTCTGTAGAGATTGAACTCAAGTTGTTTTTGTAGAGCTTTTGTTTGCAATTTTAGGGAATTTGAGGTAAGATCTAGGATACTGAGAAATGTCAGCATCAATTGTAAACTAGTCTGCAATATGTCTAGAGGACAGAGTGGCTTTCTCTGCCACTTTATTTTCTCATTTTAGAGAACAAGCTCTTCCCTTTTAGCTGTTGCCCATTTCTTGCAATTTATGCATCAACAGGAAGTTAAGTTCTGATGCAATCATTTTGCCTAATTTTGGATTTCTCACATCTAGTCTTCTAATTTCTCAATGGAGAAAGCGAATTTTACATTTTTGTAATTGCTGCCATCACTTGTAAAAATGAAGGTGGAGTGTGGGGTGGGCAATGACAGTAGTCCTGAATGTGGTTATAGATAATTCTCCTCTTTCATATCACCTGATTTCATTCATGCTTTGTAACTTCACAGCTAAATTGTTGTCAGCATATTTCAGCAAACGTCTATTAAAGATTTATTGCTAATAATTTTTCTGATTTTTGTTGTAACCTGAAGTAAATAATTTTCCATTTCTTTGTTCCCCTCAACATCTCCCACTGACCCACACTTGTACCCACCCATCTACATCTGAACCCGTCCCCACCCCCACTGCACCCCTAAATCTTCATCCTACGTATGTGTGGATATTTTCTAATTAACCTGTTCAGAGGTGTTATGATGCACCTCTGGAGCAGGTGAGACTTATACTTGACCTCCTGACTCAGTGGTAGTGGTAGCACTGCCATTGTGCTACAAGAACTCTTCCTATGTGTGCATATTAATGCTCTGTAAATTGTCTCAATTGGGTATTTCAATACATTAAATCTTGGACAATACCAAGCAACCTTTTAGTCCTACAAGGAACAATAGATTGCATAAAACCTAAAGGGCTGCAGATTCTGGAAATCAGAAATGAACGCAGAAACTGCCGTGAATACTCAGCAGGTCTGGCAGAGAGAAAGCAGAAACGACGTTTCGGGCATAAGCACTCCTTTGATGCTGCCTGACCAACTGCGCTTTTCCAGCATCACATTTTTAAGCTCTGATCTCCAGCATCTGCAGAATGCTCCTGGCAGAGAGAAAGCAGAGTTACTGTTTTTGGTATAGTGACCCTGCAGAAATAATTATATCTAGGAAAAGGTACGTTGCACAGATGCTGCCATAATAGATTGCATGTTGTTTAGACTTACAAATTGGATTTGAATAATTGTCAACATCCTTGTATATAAAGCTACAGCTCCAAACAAAATCATTTTTTTAATGGGTTTACCCCATAATACATTTTGATGTATGAAGACTGTACATGAGCTAATCTGTTAATCCTTGAATAAGATTTCCAATATAAATGAGTGTTTTCTTCCATGTTTATTCCATCCCTCCCACTGACCTTCAAGCTTTTGCTAAAAACTGCAAATGAAAACTTATCAGTACAAGGAGTAATTTGCTTTGCCTGAGGCTATAATGGAGCATGAGTATAATATAATTTTGCTGCGATTAACTTCATTTTGGCTGTGAAAAAGCATGTAGCCATTGACAAGTACAGTCACAATGTTACAACATTTCTTATACACCACAATAGAAACATAAGTAATCTGTAGCATAATCCTTGTAACAGCAGGAAAGTAGTATAATAGGCAGGTTCACATGCCTGGTAGAAATAATAAACATAGTCTCTTTGCACCAGAATGTCCAGCAAAATTCTGCACACTTGCTGCAGCAGAGGCACATAGACAAGAATGCAACTAATAACACTACATAACACATTTATTGGATTTGATTCATCAAAATATTTTGGGTGAAACAGCAACTATTTAGTTTCAAGCAAACTTGTAAAAATGCAGTTCAGTTTTTAGTTACAGTAAATTTAAATCTGATACAGTGACAAAGGCAATATTAGTGTAGACAGCCGAAAACCTTGGTAAATCAGGTAGATTTTAAGGAGCGTTAAAGGAAGGAGGTGATGTAGCGAATTGGAGAGATGTCGAAAGGGAGCTTAGAACCCAAGTAGTTCAAAGTAGGGCCACCAGCTGTAGAACAATTAAATCGGGAGGATGTTGGAAACCAAAAATCCGATGAGAGCAGATATCCTGGAGGGTTATTAGTTTGTTGGAGATAAGGAAATAGGGAAGGCAAGGTCATGGAATCAAACTGTCCCTTGAACAGAAAGCAGTATTGGCCAGCAAGCACTTTCCTTTTGATGCCAGGTAACCTTTGATTCCACTGCCCAACAAGCATGTATCTACATCCACCTTAAAAAAAATTCAATAAAGTTTCTGAAACAGAGAATTCCAAAGTTGTGCAACACTAAGAAGAAATGTCCCTTCCTGTGTGTTTTAAAAGAGCAACCCTTAATTTTAAAACTGCACCCTCGAGTTCTGGGCTGACCACAAGTAGAAATAACTTTTTCACATCTGCATTGTCGCAACTAATCAAGATCTTAAAGACTTTAATCAAGTTGTTTCTCCTCTTAACTCCAGTGAAAACTTGCCCATCCTGCTCAACCTATCCTAATAAGGCAACATTCATTATAAACATCAATTTAATAAACCACCTCTGACTGCTACCACTGCATTTACATCCTTCTTTAAGGAGAACAAATCTGTGCACGATATTCAAGATGCTGTCTCACAGATGCCCTGTAAAACTGAAGCATAACATCCTTAAAGGACAGTGTTCCATTGGTTGTCTTGATTACGTATACTAGCTGTTTGTTACTTACACTCAAAGACCTAATTCACTGTGCTGCAGTCATTCTTTGTTTAAGTAATGTTGTGCTTTTTCATTCTTGCTAAAGTGAAGTTCACATTTTCCCACATTATCCTCGGTCTCAGATTTGTTTTTGCATTCATTCAATCTATTTACCCAACTGCACCTTATTCATGTCGTTGCAATATATCTTGGTGTCATCTGCAAATTTAATTACTCTGCTTTGCTCCCCTCATCTAAGCCATTGATGTAAGTTGCAAAAAGTCAAGTATAGCACAGACCCCTGTATGAACTTGGACGCTGTTAAGGGAGTGGAATAGGTGGTAACCTTCATTTGCCAAAACGTTCCTAGTCTTGTGCACTGATCTACTTATGGTGACCTTACTCCAAATATTCCTAGAAAATAGTTTGTGAATGCTGCAACAGCGATATTTCAAAGTTTTAGATACAAAGTTTTGTGATCCTGCTCCTACTGAATTTATTTGACACCCTGCAACTTGGCTTCAGATTATTTTGTTGATTTTCCTCACTATGCTTTTCAGATATGTAGCTCAACTATCGTAAATGAGGGAGTGATATCTCAAGATCCATTTCCAACTTAAAATAATAAATGTAAATGTCAAATAATGTGCTCATTTCAGTTGCTGTTTCTTTTGCAACGTAATGTACTCTAGTGGTTACTATATCCAAAACTGTTGTTTTGATTGGACTAATGGTGCATTACTGTGAGCAGTGTGGCTTTTAAAAAAGGTGGAGTCATATCCGAGGGAGGGAGACCAAAAACAGTTTCTTGAAAAATGGAATGTGCTTCTTATCTTAATGGGTTGTGCAAAATCACATCATTTTGCTGTCTTGCTCCTCAACCCACTGAGATATTCTGTTTCAAGTATGCATGAATGAGGAGTTTCTTATTTTGTGCTTTGGCGATGGTGATGTTGGACTGGGGTGGACAAAGTTAAAAATCACACAACACCAGGTTATAGTCCAATAGGTTTAATTGGACGCACTAGCTTTCAGAGCATTACTCCTTCAAGATTATGGAGTATAAGGTCGTAAGACAGAGTTTATAGCAAATGTTTACAGTGATATACCTGAAATTATATATTGAAAAAGACCTGGATTGTTTAAGGCTCTCAATTTTCAGAATGAACGTGTTGGTTTCAGTTCATTTTATAGAATGAACTGAAACCAACATGTTCATTCTAAAGGATGAGAGACTTAAACAATCCAGGTCTTTTTCAATATATAATTTCAGTTACATCACACTAAACTTTTGCTATAAATTCTGACTTATGATCTTTTACTCCACAATCACCTGATGAAGGAGCAGTGCTCCGAAATCTAGTGCTTCCAATTAAACCTTTTGGATTATAACCTGGTGTTGTGTGATTTTTAACTTTATTATTTTAAGAAGCCATGTTCTAATGGACACTAAGGTTCATGGTGATTTTTATGGTCTGATGGGAATTTGGGATTGGCTAGATGTGGATCAGAGCAGATTATGAAATGCCAAGTGAGATTTATTCATTTAACCCTCAAGAAATTGATGCATCAAAAATTAAGAATAATTGTTAATGCAAAGATTAAAGGATGGTAGTATAAAAGGATGATAACATTGTAAATTGTAGCACAATGTTTAGAGTTGAAGCATTTGTTTCAGAAGTACTCCACTATGAATGCAGCATCACCAGTTAGCCTACTTTTTTCAGTAACTTTGATTTGTAATATACTTTTTAGTTTCACTGATTTCTGCATTTTGTCTGTTCTAAAGTTGCTGTACAAATTCTGGATTACTTTATATTGGAATGTAATTTTGGAATCGTTCAAGAGGTTTTATCAGGGCTTTTGATCTGCTATGCATCTGTTTTCTTGCTAAGTAGTTATTACTTTTTAAGTTGAATTCATTAACTCAAACTAAAATCATTTTATTGGAATAATCTCTTGTAGCATTTCTTCAAGCTGTTGCAAACATGTCAAATTTAAGGAGGCAGTTTCAGGATTTTAGGAATGTGACTACATTTTCTTTTGAGAGTCTGATGTATGATTGTTTGTCCAATAGTATTCCTGGAATTTAATAAAAATGTTTTTGTGTAATTTTGTGAATTTGATTTTTATTGATAAGAAATTATAAAAATCATATCAAGCATTCCTTTAAAAACACAGATCCCCTCAGGCTTCTACTGAAAGAAGTGTAGTTCAATACTAATCCACGAGTTGCACCAGATGGCTACAGAATTAATCTGTTAAGCATATTCATTGCATTAAAATGACGGATTGGCAGGTTTTATTTAGCTGTGTCTACATAATTTGATTATATATTTATTGCCTTGACCAATCATTGGTCGCTCTTTTCATCCACACTCCTATTTAATTAACTTTAACTTTAAGATACACTGCCAATCTTCCGGAACAATGTGGTGGGCAACATTTAGCAATGGCACTATATATCTATGCGGCATTTCTAACAAAGCAAAATGGCCCAAAGCACATCAGGAGCATTGTAAAACAAAAAATAGACAGAGGGTGGGTGGCCAGAAATCAGGTCAAAGAGTCAGGTTTTGAAGTGAGGGACAACATTTCTAGTAATGGGATGTATCAACCATCATTAGCCAAAGAAGTTAAACATTGAATGGTTTCCTTTCAATTCAATTCTATGTTCCAAAGATTAACTTTAAACCAAAAGACTAGTAAAGTTTGAAAAAAAAAATTAAAAATTGAAAAGAATGAGGGAAAAACTGCACTTTGAGAATACTAGCAAATAACATCAAAACATTTAGGGTGTAGGTTTGCTCGCTGAGCTGTCTATTTGATATCCAGACGTTTCATTACCTGGCTGGGAAACATCAACAGTGGCGACCTCTAAGTGAAGCGAAGCTGCTGTCTCCTGCTTTCTATTTATACTTTTCTGCTGGATGGGGCTCCTGGGGTTTGTGGTGAAGCAGGAGACAACAGCTTCGCTTCATTTGGAGGTCGCCACTGATGATGTTACCTAGCCTGGTAATGAAACATCTGGATATCAAACCTACAGCTCAGCGAGCAAACCTACACCCTAAATCTCAACCTGAGCTACAAACCTTCACAAACTTTGCAAAAACATCAAAACAGACAGTAAGAGCTTCTATCCTAAAAGGGAACAGATGCTGACGCAAACATAGATCCCTTTGAGAGTGAAAACTAAGGAAATAGTGGAGAGCTAGGGGATAGCAGAGGAGATGAATAGATATTTTGCATTGTTCTTGACAGTAAAAGGCATCTAGATTAGAGTGATACCTGAAAAGCACAGCAGGTCAGGCAGCATCCAAAGAGCAGGAAAATCAACGTTTCGGCAAAAGCCCTTCAGGAATGTAGGCATGGAGCTTCCAGGGTGGAGAGATAAGTGGGAGGGGGATGGGGCTGGGGAGAAGGTAACAAAGAGTACAATAGGTGGATGGGAGTGGGGATGAAGGTGATAGGTCAGAGAGGAGGGTGGAGCGGGTAAGTGGGAAGGAAAATTGGTGGGTAGGACAGGTCATGAGAATGGTGCTGAGCTGGAAGGTTGGAACTGGGGTAAGGTGGGGGAGGGGAAATGAGGAAACTGATGAAGTACACATTGATGCCCTGGGGTTGAAAGGTTCTAAGGCAGAAGATGAGGTGTTCTTCCTCCAGGCGTTGGGTGGTGAGGGAGTGGTGGTGGAGGCGGGCCAGGACCTGCATGTCCTCTGCAGAGTGGGAGGGGGTGTTGAAATGTTGGGCCATGGGGCGGTGGGGTTGATTGATGTGGGTGTCTTGGAGATGTTCCCTAAAGTGTTCTGCGAGAAGGTGTCCAATCTCCCCAGTGTAGAGGAGACCACATCAGGAGCAATGGATACAATAAATGACATTGGTGGATGTGCAGATGAATCTTTGGATGTGGAAGGCTCCTTTGGGGCCTTGGATGGAGGAAAGGGGCGAGATTTGGACGCAGGTTTTGCAATTCCTGCGGTGGCAGGGGAAGGTGCCAGGAGGGGAGGGTGGGTTGTTGGGGGGCATGGACCTGACCAGGTAGTCACAGAGGGAATGGTCTTTGCGGAAAGCTGCAATTGGTGGGGAGGGAAATATATCTCTGGGGCCCATTTAGAGGTGGCGGAAATATTGGCGGATGATGAGGTTTATGCGAAGGTTGGTAGGGTGGAAGGTGAGGACCCAGGAGGGATTCTGTCCTTGTTACAGGTGGAGGGGTGGGGTCTGAGGGCGGCGGTGCGGGATGTGAATGAGATGCATTGGAGGGCACCTTTAACCACGTGGGAGGAGAAATTGTGGTCTTTAAAGAAGGAGGCCATCTGGTGTGTTCTGTGGTGGAACTGGTCCTCCTGGGAGCAGATACGGCAGAGGTGGAGGAATCGGGAATGCGGGATAGCATTTTTGCAGGAGATAGGGTGGGAGGAGGTGTAATCCAGGTAGCTGTGGGAGTCGGTGGGTTTGCTTTTTAAAAAAAAGTCATTGTCAACTCAGTCATCATTGATGGAGATGGAGAGGTCCAGGAAGGGGAGGGAGGTGTCAGAGATCGTCCATGTGAATATAAGGTCGGGGTGGAATGTGTTGATGAAATTGATGAACTGCTCAACCTCCTCGCGGGGGCATGAGGTGGCTTCTGGTAAAAGGCACCCGTAGCATTCTAAATATACAATGTAATGAAGATGCAAAATGTGGGAAAGAAATACATGGCGACCATCGTATCTGCGAGTCCACTTACCATGGTTTTGGTTACCCACGGTTTACTGTGGCCTGAACATATTACATGGAACTTTCCAGAACCAGGGACCAGGGAGTTGCAGGGGAAGTATGTTTCCCATTTAAATGAATGGGTTCACTACTATCTGGTGCTTCAAGCATTCGTGGTAGGTCTTGGAAAATATCCCCCATGGGTATGGGGGTTCACTGTAAACACAATAGTAATCACTGGGGAAATTTATAAGTCTCCTGGACCTGATAGTTTGCATTCTAGGATATTAATGCAAGTAGCTAAGAGATAGTGGATGCACGAGCAGTAATGGTTATGGTATAGGTGCTCTCTTCCTAATGGGGATCTGATCATGCTGTATTAGTCCAAATGATACTGCCCTCAGGTGCCAGGCTATTGGTCTTTTTCAAAAGTAACCAGAAGCTCATTTTGCAATACCTAGCACCTGACTTTGTTAGCTATCCTTTCTGATCAGACAGTGCACACAACTACTTATGTATCTAAAATCAAGTTTGTTTTAAAATTGGACTCCCAGTGTTTGAATATACCTTTGAGAGAATCGCAAGTCTTCTCAAAACTTGCTAACACTTGAGAGAAGTTTTGATATTTTCCTTGTCACTAAGGTTATTTAAGATCATCTCTTTGATACCAATCTTGCAAAGGAAGCATAAATACAAATCTTCAATCTATATGGTTTTGAATTTAGTTTAAAAATTATTTTCTGGCTGGAAGGGCTTTCCATTTTCTTCCTTTTCTGAACAAAATAAGTCAGATTTGTTTTCATTGTCTAAGTTGAAAGAAGTGCTAAGTTTTCATATCATTGAACTTCACTTACAGCCGTGCTTCACGATTTGTGTTGAAGTCCTTGGGTCGTGCGTTTTTCTTCTGTATGGGCTTCATGGAAATTAAGGTGAAGGGAAAAAAGGCCAATGCAGCAGAGGCACCGATTCTTGTCGTTGCTCCCCACTCAAGCTTCTTTGATGCAGCTGTGAATATCGTTGCTGATATGCCATCAACTGTCTCAAGAGCTGAGAATGCTGACATTCCATTGTTTGGATGTGAGTTCTTTAAGAATTTAATCGTTGTTTCTAATGCATTGTTTGCATTAAGAGTCTCAAAATGTTGCTAAGTGCTTAACTTGATATGTGATAACAAGGTTGTTAAAATGTAACGTTTTGTGAGCATTTTTCATGGAGTACAATATCTAAGTAAACAAAAAATCAGTAAATAATTTCAAAGAGACATTTTCCTTTCTTGATCCATTTCAAGCATTTCACTGCCTGAAGGACAGTGGGAAAGGATTTACCAATTAAAGTAGTAGAAATTGTGATCATAAGTAATATAATGCTCATGAGGCTTATTTAACAATCTTGCATTCTTATAAAGCTAACTTACCTCACAAACGAGATCTTTACCATGATATCTATCACTGATATTTATCAGTGCTATGATATTTTGCTTGTAACTATTGTGCACCTCAGTGCGCTATTATACACATTTGTTTCTTTTGATTCCCACCACCACTGTCACAATTTAACTTTTTCTTTGCATCTCTCAGTAAAACGAATTGCATTTTAGTAAAATTTAAGTTTTGTTTGAAAAACTATTAGTCACTCAAGACAGTAAAGGTTATGTATTCAGGTATGTAATCAATGTCAAAACTAAGAAAGGGATCTGATTTTTCAACTTTGTGATCAACTGTACCAGCAAGTGAGTTTTGGCTGTGAACAGATACCGATCTGGAGGTTTGGCTGGGTTGTCTGCATCTCAGCTCATCAGAACAGCAGGTGATCAAGAAGGCAGCTCACCACCACCTTCCCCAGGGCAGTCTGGGTTGCCAATAAATGCCTGCTGAGCCAGTGAAGCATGCATCCCATGAGTGAGTTTAAAAGAAACAACCTTGGTCGAAGACAAAATGCAATAACTCCAGGACATTTTTGCTTATTTTTATCTGTTCGTATTGTTGTCTTTTTGTAGTTTGATGTATAGACATTAATCACTCCTGATAAAGTTTTGATCTCTTTCCTTATTTTTGGCTAAGTGACTGTTCTGTTCACCACTGTGAAGCAGCTTAGGACTTTGTTCAACTTTTAGGTTGTGTCTGAATCGTGTCTCTGTTAAGTGAAAATGTACCTTTAAAAGAAAAACTGAGATTAGTAATTCAATAGAATTTAAATTAGTTACTGGATGCACAAATCTTTATTCAAATCAGTTACTGGATGCACAATTATTTTCTTCAATTTACTATTGTGAAGACTGAAACTATTGTTTCCAGTTCCTGATCTAAATTCCCTTTTGTAACAACTTACTCCATTACCCTCCCTGACAACAGTCTGACACTGGGCTAGTTTGCTTGTAATCAGTGATATTTGACCCTCTATGTATCAGTCCACAGTTACCTGCTTCCAGTTAAGAATAAAGTTCACTTGATCCCTACTTATAAAATTCTTGTTATCTCTAGATTTGACTATTCCATTCACTCTTGTTGATTTCCCATGTTTTACCTTGTTAATTTGAGGACATCTGAAACTCTGCTGATGATGTCTTAACTCAAACCAGCTCCATTCATTCCTGATGTAGATTGACACTATTCCATTAACATTTCGGTTTTTAAACTCTCTTCCTGCAGATCCTCGTCCCTCCATTAGATCTTCGGTTACAACATTCTAGCCTGTTAAACAGCTCTGTTCCACTCCAAGTCTTCAAATACTGGAGTCCTAAACTCTGAAATTCCCTTCATACACCCCACTATCATACTTTGCTCATTAAAGATACTTCTTAAAACTACCGTTCTGATCAAACATTTGGGTACCTGACCTAGAAATTCTCACACATGGATTAATGTCATATTTTGTTTTATTGTGACCTTGTAAAATGCCTTGGAATGCTTTGTTATATAGATGCTATATTAATATAAATGTTTGGAATGCATTTCCAATTACCAGCCATAAATGATGCCTGGTGGTAGAAGTGAAGACAAAATCAGATTTCTGCATTAAAAGTCCTTTCGAAGGAAAAGTTTGGTACATTGTTGGCCTGGAGCAGAAAAAGCTTTATTCTACACCAATCTGATGATATTCCCAACCAGAATTGCTTAATGTTTAAAGTGACTGTTCAAAGTGGAAACTTGATCCCTTACTGAGAATTTTATTCTTTCATGTCAAATATTTTTTTTTAAATTAGGTCTTTACCGAAGAACTCAACTACAACCACTGAAAAAAAAAATTTCTAAGGAGCCTAACAGAGGCAGAGCATAAAGTACTAAGTAAAATATATCATAAAAAACAGTGTGTAACATGAATAAAACTATTGTAGTCAAAATTATATCAATGCCTTATTAACTGAGGTTTTCAGTTTGAATAGGTGAACTTTATTTTTAACCTTTATTTGCACTTCTACCTTCCACTAACTATGTTGTTCTTCAAGTTTTTTTTCAGGTAAAGTGACTGATTTAAAATAGTGTAATGAGAGAAGAAATAGTTTGTAAGGCCTTCTGTTTTGTGCTTTAGTATTACTGCAATGTTCTCAACCTGTGTTGGTATCACGCCATGAGACAAATTCTCGAAGGAAAACTGTTGAAGAGATTACAAAGCGTGCACAATCCAGAGGAAAATGGCCTCAGGTATTTTAAACAAACATAACTAAATATGATTGTCTAAACTCTGACAGTTTATTTTAAAGACCTGGTACATTTTTAAGTATGCATCTTTGAAATACTACTCTTTTTCTTTCAAGCTGATGATTTTTCCAGAAGGTACCTGTACAAATCGTACCTGCCTCATCACTTTTAAATCAGGTGAGCTCGTTGTTCTGTCAAATTTTTATGCTCGTATCCTTGTGCACATATACTTTTTATACAGAGACTTTAAAATTTGAAGAGTAATCAGAGTTCAATGGTTCCAACTAAGAATATCCTATTTAGTTAGTCAAGAAAGAGTTAAAACTACAAAGGAGCAATTGATGGAATTTGAATTTGTACTTTTTTTGCTATTTGACTTTTTTTAATATAACTTGAGCAAATTAGTAGAAGGACCTACTTTTTTAAAATTATTTTATTGAGCAATTACAAAACAGTTTACAAAACACACAGTTCACAAAAAACAGTTAACATTTACAGCTGTATACAACAGCAATTTTACAAGGGAGAGGAGCAGCAAAACCAGGCCCCAAACCCTACCGTTCAACCAGTTTACAGGGAGATGAGGACAAACCTCAAATCCCAGTTTCAAACATGAAAAGACATCAACAATGACATTTGTACATAAAGAGCCAATCCAGTTACATGAAAACAGTGCATACAATACAGAACCAGCAAGCCCCCGTCCCTCCCACCTTCCAGCCACTCTAAGGCAGCCCGCCCCAACACACCTTCTGGATCTCGGTCCACCCCATGTCCTTCCTGTTCTCGGTCCGCCCTTACACCTTTCAACCACCTCTAGGACAGCCCACCCTGGTACCCACCCGGGGTGAAAGGATCTACTTTATAAAGATCTCAAACCTCATTTCTTTCCACATATCTGATATGTAGTGAGAATTCATTTTCTTTCAAAGCCCTGAGCAAATGTAATTTGCAAATCAACTTATTTTCACAGGGATTTATGATGCCTTTAATTGATCTATTACTAATTGGAAAACCTATTTTACTTATGGGCAAATATTAATTATTACCCTCCTAAAACTGCCTTTTGTAGCAGGTTACTGGATAGGGATAGGATAAACTTAACGAATGCCCAAGGTCCAAATATTTCATCTCTCAAATTTTCAAAGATCGCATTCATGTTACACTATATCTTGCCATATTATTCAATCTTTGGTCTCTCCAGTCACGACATTTAATACTTGCAAAATTTTAAATCAAGAATTATTAACACCTTTAATGTTTTCAAGCTTCAAATAATTATTAGAATCTTAACTGTTTCTGATGTTTGCAGGCGCTTTTATTCCTGGAGTCCCTGTTCAGCCTGTAATTATTCGATATCCAAACAGATTGGTGAGTTTTTAATGTGTATAATGTTGTTTTATTTCATCTTCCATCTCTTCTGGTCCCTAAATCTCTTGTAACAATAGATACAAGATGGGTGCAACTTTTACCTTCTGTAGCTGGCCACTGTCAGAGAGTGTAATTTTATTTTTAAAAAACTAATGAGTCTTTTTTTCACTTTTGGCTGAAGCTGTGCCAGTTCACTCAGTCTCTTTAAGTAAAGTGACTAGTTAGCTCCTCCTGAGTTGCTTGAGGCAATTGCTCAAAAACACCAAGATTTTAAGCTCAACATTTTAATGTTGAGGACTTTCAAATAACATTCCTTAAGGAACCAGTCGATCTAAGATTTATGTTCTAATTTGTTGATTATATTTTAAAAATGTAAGTTTATTTGACTTGTATAAATATTAAAGTGTTCATAATAATAGTTTGAAATAAATAACTACAGTTTCAGTTAATCCGAATAGAACATGTGGAACATCAATCATGTCACAAGATGTGACTTTAAAAAATTGACATATTACAGTAAAAATACCAATGTGACTGTCAGAAGTATGACCAGATCATAACCTGTGAAGTGTAAGTAATGTAATTACAAATGCACAACCATTTGTCAACCACGAACCACATTATCTCAAATGTTACTTTGTCTAAAGACTCCCAAGAGTGTTTACTTATGGATATTGGAGAGATTTGGAACTTGGGCAGTTTTCCACATTGCTGTATGAATGTTAGTGTTGTAGTTGAACTGGAATAACTTCATTATTTGATTGAGGAAGTGCTTCTAAAGTCATGTGACTTACTCTGTATAGTATCTACACTCTTTATAGCAAGCTGCAAATTATTCTTAGATTTTCCTCACCAATTTCACAACAATTAAGTTGTGATTTCAATATGTGACTCCGTTAGATTTTGATTAGCGTTCACAAATGTTTAATATTTTGCAAGCATTAAGTTGTAAGTGGCTAAACTGATTATTAAAAATATTTTCCAACAGGACACAGTTACATGGACTTGGCAAGGACCTAATGCGTAAGTTTTGTAGTGTAATTTATTTTGTAATTTAGAAAAGTTGAATAATGGCTGGTAATAAACCAGCTTGAGGGTTTATATCAAGATTCTGTTAAAAGCTGTGTAAAATTATAGGAGCATGTAAAATATCTCTTTACAAAATAAATAAAGTTGAAGATGAATGAAATGTTGTGAAAGTTTTAATAGGGGAAGAAGCTGAGCAAAATCAATGCAGTGACGAAACATGAACAAAATGTCTTTCCAAATTGTTAGAAAGCTGCTTGGCCATTCAGTACTTATGACTGTGGCACCATATTTAGGAATAAGGTCACCTGGCACTGAGCAGAGATAGGAAGTGCTTTTCTATTTTGGTGCCAACTACTTTAAGTAAAATGTGATCATTCATAGTGCTTAAATTCCTGTGTGTTAATTTCTGTCTCAGTTAATATTCATAGTCAAACGAGACGCAAGAGAAGATGAGAGTCATTTTGTCAGGGAATATTGTAGCTTTTCTTTTCTTGTCATCCATCTTCCAGAAAAATACTAAAGTAAAATAGACATAGGGCTAAGAATTTTTTATTTTCAATTTTATTCTTTTCGTTTTCCTTTTTTCGTACTTTCGTCTCTCTGTGATGCATTATTACTTGACATCATAACTAGGCCCCAAACTACTTTGTGTCATTCTTCAATCATTGTTTCCATATCATGTTTTAATGCTGATTGGTTATTTAATTTTGTATTTCCTCTGAAAACTTTGGTGAAATCATGAACTCATCGTGCATTTGGACCTATGTTAATCACAAAAGATACTCAACAAAAAGAAAAGTGCTGCATGTGTGCAAATATTTTGACCATTTTGAAGTGACCATAGTAGAATAGTTGATAAAAATGTCTTCCGGCTCTGAGTTTGGAACAACAATTTTGTGGAGTTTTACCCCTTGTGTCCTTTAGTAGAGCCCATTACAGTTAAGGGATCAGATGGTGGATCTCATGGAAGATCTGGGTTTGAGGTTGGGAGGAAAGAGGGGCTAGCCAAATAGGAGATTAGGAGGTGGAGAGAAGGGGTAAAGTTGCAGAGAGAGCTGCATGTGTGAATTGAAGAATAGAGAATTTGTGTGAATTAACAAGCACATTAGGCTTGGACAGAATAGGAGTTGAACAAGGGTTTTGCATGAGTTGGAGTTTGTGGAAGGCTGATAATGGGGCCAACATAGAGAATGCTTTTGGTAATACTTCAGCGAAACTCAACCTTGATAGATATCAACTTGAAGTTGCAACCGATCTCCAAAAGCCCTTCCTTTTGAAATCTTTGAAGATGTTATCAACTCCTTGATTCAATGCTGACTCCTCTCAAGGTTTCTATTTCAAATCTATCTATTGTGATCCCTGTAGACACAACTTTAAACAGAGATTTTAATTGCCAACTTGAACATCTTGTTCAGTTCCTTTTAATGTTTTAAACTTTATACTGTGACAATCAGCATTAACTAAGCATTACTTATGTAACTAATATTGTAAATTACAGAAAAGATAAATCCTTGTTAATGTTCTAACACCACTGATAAACCACAATACATGTATATACTTGACAGCCTTCTTTCCACACAATTACTGCTTTGATAGGAAACAGTTCACTGTAGCTTCAAGATTCCAATGGGTTCATGTTTCCATAGGTTCACTTGAGTTATGACATCACTTAATTGGTAAAGTTTCTCTCCTTCAGGCTCATAATTGTTCTCAAATGACTTTCAACAGAAGACTGATTCTTTGTTCTCCTGGTTTTGTCAAGGCAAATCTTCTAGAGATTTTAGTTCGCCACAGGATATGTTTATTGGATCATAGACTGACCTTCCATCATGCCCTGCTTAGTAGGATACCAAAGAGCCCCTGTTTTCTCTCCTAGCCGCATCAGCATGCAAACCCTCCTGTATCACATGCGCTGTGTAAATTAATATTGATATCTTTCCATTTTTATGAAAGTTTTTTCCTGCATGCTTTCCTTGCTGATTTAAAACATGAAAATTATGTGGGCTTTTTTTAACTGATTCATTTGATGGAGGTTTCACTGGATGAGCCAACATTTATTATCCATTCCTAGTTGCCCCTTGAGAAGGTAAGCTGTCTCTTAAACTGCTGAAGTCCATTTGGGATGCACAAGCTCTCAATGCTATCAAGGAAGGGATGCCAGGAATTTGGGACAATGATACTTTCCCAAGTCAGGATAATGATTGGCTTAAAGAGGAACTTACGGGTGTTGGTGTTCCCATGTATCTGCTTCTGTTGTCCTTCTAGGTGTTGTTGGTTATTGCTTTGGAAGGTACTGTCCAAGGAGCTTTGTTTAATTTTGGCAGTGCATCTTTTAAATGGTACACACTGCTTCTATTCAGCAGTGTTGAAGTGAACAGATGGTTATGGATGTGGTACCAGTTCAACAGGCTGCTTTGTTCTGGATGATGTCAAGCTTCTTATGTTGTTGGAGCTGCACTCATCCAGGCAAATGGGAAACATTCCATCATACCCCTGAATTGTGCCTTCTAAATGGTAGAATTGGAAGAGAGTAACGTGCTACAGAATTTCCAGCCTTTGACCTGCTCTTCACCACTGTACTGATATTGCTAGTCCAATTCAGTTTCTGGTTGCTACAAACCCCCAGGGTGTTAGTGAGGTGTTCAGTGATGGTAATGCCATTGAATGTCGAGGTGCAATGTTTAACTTCTTTCCCGGTGAAGATGGTCATTGCTGAGCATTTGCATGGCTCAAATATTACTTGCCACTTTTCAGCCTGCACCTGGGTATGTCTAAATTTTGCTGCAATTAAATGTGGACTGCTTCAGTCTCTGGGAATTCATGAATAGTGCTAAAAGTTGTGCACTCATTGGCAAACATCATCTCTTCTGACCTTATAATGAGGGAAAGTCATTAGTGAAGCAAATGAAGATGGTTGGTCTTAGGATACTGCCTCCCACAGAGATGGTCTAGAGCTCAGATGTCTGAACTCCAACCAAAACCATTGTCCTTTGTGCCAGGTATGTCTCTAAGCAGCAGACAAGTTTTCCCTTAATTTCCATTGACTTACATTTTCAAGGCTCCTTGAAGCTCTTCTCTTCAACCCCCCCGCCACAACTCAAGACTAGAACTTTTTTTTCCAGTTTTGAGCGATGGCTTTTATTGAGGTCAGGAGTTGATTATCACTGGCGGAACCCAAACTGTGCGACAGTGAGTAGGTTATAGCTAAGCAAATTCAGCTTGATAGTACTGTTGGTGACACTGTCCATCACTTTACTGGTGATCAAGTGTAGACTGGGGTAGTAACTGGCCTGGTTGAACATTTCCTCCCATTTGTGTATGGGATAAAACATAAGAACTAGGAGCAGGAGTAGGCCATCTGGCCTCTTGAGCCTGTCCCACCATTCAATAAGATCATGGCTGATCTTTTTGTGGACTCAGCTCCACTTACCCACACTCTTACCATATCCCTTAATTCCTTAATTGTTCAAAAAAAAATCTATCTTTAAAAACGTTCACTGAAGTAGTGTCAATTACTTCACTGGGCAACGAATTCCATAGATCTTACAACACTCTGGGTGAAGAAGTTCCTTCTCAATTCAGTCCTAAATCTGCTCCCTCTAGTCTTGAGGCAATGCTGTCTTGTCCCGATTTCACCTGCCGGTGGAAACATCCTTTCTACATTTATCTTATTTATTCCCTTTATAATTTTATATGTTTCTATTAGAACCCCCTCATCCTCCTAAATTCCAGTGAAAATAATCCCAGTCTACTCAATCTATCCTCATAAACCAACCTCCTCCACTCCGGAATCAACCTCGTCAACCTTCTCTGCACCCCCTCTAGTGCCAGTACATCCTTTCTTAAGTAAGTAGACCAAAACTGCACACAGTACTCCAGGTGTGGCCTCACCAGCACTCTATACAGCTGCAACATAACCTCCCTGCTTTTAAACTCAATCCCTTTAGAAATGAAGGACAAAATTTCATTTGCCTTCTGAATTGCTTGTTGTACCTGCAGACCAACCTTCTGTGATTCATGCACAAGGACACAGAGGTCCCTCTGCATAGCAGCACACTGCAACTTTTTACTATTCAAGTACTAATCCTTTTTACTGTTACTCCTACCAAAATGGATGACTTCACATTTATTAATATTGTATTCCATCTGCCACACCTTTGCCCACTCAATTAAAGTATCACTGTTCCTCTGCAAAGTTTCACAGTCCTCTGTACACTTTGTTCTGCCACTCATTTTAGTGTCATGCAAACTTTGACACAGTACACGTGATCCCCAATTCCATATCATCTATATACATTGTGAATAATTACACTCCCAACACTGATCCCTGAGGCACACCATTAGTTACTAATTGTCAACCAGAATAGCACTCATTTATTCTCACTCTTTGCTTCCTGTTAGTCAACCAATCCTCTATCCATGCTAATACTTTGTCCATAATGCCTTACATCTTTAGCTTATGTAGCACCTTTTCAAAGGCCTTTTGCAAATCTAGGTACACCACATCCACTGGGTCCCCATTGTCCACCTTGTTCGTAATGTCTTCATAGAATTCCAATAGATTAGTTAAGCACGACCTGCCCTTCATGAACCTATGCTGCATCTGCATTTCTATCTAGATGCCTTGCTATTTCTTCCTTAATAAAACTCAAGCATCTTTCCCATTACAGAGGTTAAGGTAACCAGTCTATAAATTCCCCATTGTCTACCTCACTCATTAAACAATGGACACGGTTGATGTTTTCCAATCTGCTGGAACTGCCCGGAGTCCAGTGAATTTTGGAAAATTACCACCAGTGTAGTTGCTGGTTCTCCCACCATCTCTTTTAGTACCCTGGGATGCATTCCATCAGGGCCAGGAGACTTGTCTATCCTTAGCTCTGTTAGCTTGTCCAATGCTACCATTTCCATAATAATAATAATAATAGTTTCCTCACCTACCTTCTTTTCTTTGTCAATTACTGGCATGTTATTCGTGTCCTCCACTGTGAAGACCGATACAAACACCTGTTCAATGCCTCAGCTATTTCATTATATCCCATAACTAAATGCCCCTTCTCATCCTCTAAAGGACCAATGTTTATTTTAACCACTCATTTTCATTTCATATATTTATAGAAATGTTTGCTGTCTGTCTTAATATTCTGTGCTAGTTTTTTCTCATGTTCTATCTTAGTTCTCTTTATAACTCATTTTGTGGCTTTCTGTTGACCTGTAAAGTTTTCCCAATCTTCTAGTTTCCTGCTATTCTTGGCCATTTTGTATGCCTTCTCTTTCAGTTTGATAGCCTTCCTTATTTCCTTCGACACCCGTGGCAGATTACCCCTTTTCTTATAATCCTTCCTTTTTACTTGAATATACTTTTGCTGAGCACTTTGAAAAATTGCTTTGAAAACCTTCCACTGCTAGTCAATACTGCCACCATAAAATCTTTGTTTCCAGTCTACTTTAGCCAAGTCCTTCCTCATTCTATTGTAGTCTCCCATGTTTAAGCACAGGACTCTGATTTTGGATTTTATCTTCATACTGTCCAGCTGTATTTTAAATTCAGCCATGCTGTGATCACGCCTTCCAAGAGCATCCCTAACTATAAGGTCATTAATTATTCCTGTCTCATTACACAGGAGAAAGTGAGGCCTGCAGATGCCTGGAGATCAGAGCTGAAAATGTGTTGGTGGAAAAGCGCAGCAGGTCAGTCAGCATCTACGGAGCAGGAGAATCGACGTTTCGGGCATGAGCCGAAGAAGGGCTCATGTCCAAAACGTTGATTCTCCTGCTCCTTGGATGCTGCCTGACCTGCTGCGCTTTTCCAGCAGCACATTTTCAGCTCATTACACAGGACCAGATCGAAGATATCTTGCTCCCTCATCAGTTCCATTACATACTGTTCAAGAAAACTATTGGGGGTACACTCAATGAACTCCTTCTCAAGACTACCCTGATCGAGCTGGTTCGACCAATCGGCATGCAGATTAAAATTCACTAAGATAGTTGCTTACCATTTTTACAGGCAATAGTTATTTCTTTGATTATTGCCTGCCCCAATGTAATGTTACTATTTGGTGACCAAAGACTATGCCTATTAGTGATTTTTTTTTCCTCTTAGAATTTCTAATTTCCACCAAATGGATTAAACCTTATTCTCCATAGAACCTATATAATCTCTCACTACTGCCCTGATGTTGTCCTTGAATATCAGAGCTACGCCACCTCCCTTACCTTCCTGTCTGTCCTTCCGAATAGTCTGATAGCCCTGGATATTTAACTCCCAGTTGTGACCATGTGTCTGTAATGGCTACTGAATCATAATCATTTATGATGATTTGTGCCATTAACTCATCGACCTTGTTACGAATGCTACAAGCATTCAGCTAAAATGCCCTTATGCTAGTTTTCTTACCTTCGTGATTTCCAACATCTCTAATAGTATTGGGTTGGCACGGTGGCTCAGTGGTTAACACTGCTGCCTCAGTGCAAGGGACGTTCGTTCGATTCCAGCCTGGGGCGACTGTGTGGAGTTTGGATATTCTCCCCTTGTCTGCGTGGGTTTCCTCCCAAGACTCAAAGATGTGCAGGTTAGGTGAATCGGCCATTCTAAATTGCCTATAGTGCTCAGAGATGTGTAGGCTAGGTGCATTAGTTAGGGGAAATGTAGAATAATAAGTGTCAGGGAATGGGTATGGGTGGGATTCTCTTCTGATGTACAAAGTTAAAAAGCACGCAACACCAGGTTATAGTCCAACAGGTTTATTTGTCATCTTATTCTCCACAACCACCTGATGAAGGAGCAATGCTCTGAAAGCTATTGCTTCCAAATAAACTTGTTGAACTATAACCCTGGTGTTGTGTGATTTTTAACTTTGTACACCCCAGTCCAATACCCGCCTCTCCAAATCACTCTTCAGATGGTCAGTGTGGACTTGTTGGACCAAGTGGCCTGTTTCCACACTGTAGGGATTCTAATCTCCTGTTTTATCCTTTTTGTTTCTTTCATAGTCTGCTTTGTACTTGAACCCTCCTGCACACATGCTAACCTGGTACTTAACTTTTATTTACCATCGTACTTCCTGTCACTCTCCCCGCCCACCGACTCACTGGTCTAAAGTCCTAGTGACCAGCCTATTTATCCTTTTCTCGAGAACACCGGTTCTATATCAGTTCAGGTGGAGACCGTCCCATCAGTACAGATCCTCCTGTTCCAAAACTGATGCCATTTCACCATGAAATGGAACCCCGCTTTCGCACACCACTCCCTTCTCACGTGTTTACTTTCCTAATTTTCTTATCCCTAAGCCAATTTGCACCTGTCTCAGGCAGTAATCCAGAGATTATGACCCTTGCGGACCTGTTCCTTAATTGCATTCCTAGGGATATCCCTGGACAGTGGTTTTCTGAATTGTCTGAGAAGTGCCATTGTAAAAGCAGTACTGGGACAGCTTGGCCAGGGACATAACAAGTTCTGGACTACACATCTTCAAGGTTACTGGAATCTTGTCAGGACCCATAGCCTTTGCCGTGTCCAATGTAATGAACTGTTTCTTGATATCATGTTGAATGAATAAATTTGGTTGAAGCCAAATGCTAGCAACCTTAGCATAAGGCCAAATTAGATCTTTTAATTAGCACTTCTGACAGAAGATTGTTGCAAGTTCCTTAGCCTTGTATTTTATGACGATGCATTATTGAGGAATGGGCCATTTTTGGATCCTCCTCCTCCTCCATTAATTTGTAATTGTCCACCTCCTTACATGTTGGTAAAACTGTTGAGCTTAGATTTGATTCATGTCTTCTGGAATTACTTAGTTCTGTCCATTACTTGCTGCTTATGTTGTTTGCACATAAGTAGCCATGTTTAGTAGCTTCCAGTTAAAACTTCAGTTAAGGTCTGGTCTGCTCTTGACATGCCCTCCTGTGCTGTGTATTGAACCAGGTTTAATCCCCTGGCTTGATAGTAATGATAGAGTGGAGGATATACTGGACCATGAGGTGCAGATTATTTAGGACTAAATTCTGCTGCAGGTGGCCCACCGTATCTCATGAATGCCTAGCCTTGGTTGCTGGATATACTGAAGTCTATATCATCTAACACTTGATAGTACCACATAACACAATGACCGGTATTCTCAATATGAAGGTGGGACTTCATCTCCATAAGGGCTATGTGTTTGTTGGTCACTCAAATGAAACAGTCATGGACAGCTACATTCGTGGCAGGCTTTATCTTGTGGGTATTATCAACTAGAACCTGAACTGGACTAACCATTTAAATACAATGGCTGCAAGGGCAGGTCAGAGACTAAAAGTCCTGCAAATGAGTAACTGACCTCCTGACTCCCCACAGCCTGTCCACCATCTGCAAGGCACAAGTCAGCTGTGTGATTAAATACTCCTCTCTTGCCTGGATGTGTGCATCTCTAACAGCACTCGAGAAAGTTAACACTGTCAAGGGCATGGCATTTCATTTGTAACCACAACCACAAATATCCACCCCTCCACCACCAATGCTCATTAGCAGCAGAGAATGACATCCATAAGATGCATAGCAGAAATTCACAAAGGCTACTCAGACAGTACCTTCCAACTCTATCTGCAGCACCATCCAGAAAGGCAAGGACATGAATACATTGGAGATGGAAATGTGTTGCTGGAAAAGCGCAGCAGGTCAGGCAGCATCTAGGGAACAGGAGAATCGACGTTTCGGGCATTAGCCCTTCTTCAGGCTAATGCCCGAAACGTCGATTCTCCTGTTCCCTAGATGCTGCCTGACCTGCTGCGCTTTTCCAGCAACACATTTCCATCTCTGATCTCCAGCATCTGCAGACCTCACTTTCTTCCCATGAATACATTGGAACCATCCAAGCCAATCATCATTCTGACTTGAAAATACATCATCATTCCTTTAGTGTCGTTAGGTCAAAATCCTGGAATTCCCTCTTTAATGGAGCAATTCAAGAAGGCAGCTCACCACCATCTCAAGGGCAACTAGAGTTCAGGAATAAATGCATGCCCAGGTAGTAGCGCCAATAACTGATAAGTGAAAATTAAAAAAAAGAGGTTGAGGTTAACTTTTTTTTTCTTGGTTCCATCACCATTTGCCACAGACCCATCTAGCAGCTACGTTGATGGTAAGAAGGATTTTGCAACTTTAACAGGATTGAGATTGTGGTTCTTTATTCTCATGCTTTAGTCAATGTCTGGTAGTCTATCCTGGTTTTGCAACATTTTAAGTTATGTCTTTCACTCTTTAAAATGTAGATTCTTTTGATGGTGAAACACATCATTTTGGACCTTCAGTTTTCTCTCAGCAATCTTTGTGACAGGGATCAGAATGCCTTTCACATGTCCTGGAAATATTTTCATTGATTTTGAGGACTTGAATGAAATTCCACTTTGGGTGTTGCTACATACTAAATTAATAATGATGGGTTTTCTCTCTTGATATATAACGGCATAGTCTGCATGAGGCCAAAATTATTGCACACAATGTATGTATGACTTGTGTGTACAATATATTGTGCAGGCATGTCATTATTAATAACAATAATCTGCATGTCCTTGTTCACTACTGTCTGCATTTTTTGATAGAATAGGAGATGAATATACATCCATCACTTTCCACAAACTTCAAATGAGTGGAATCGTACAATCTTGCATTTTCCTTGCTGAAGTATTGTACATAAGAGAACCCTGTGGGACTGTAGGGATTGTTTAAGTTTTTTTGTTCTCACCATTATTAAGGGTTGTGTTGTGTTTGCCACAAAGAAACCATCCTTGCCAGTACCATGTCATCCTATATTTAGTAGTTTTGGTTCAAATGTAATTCTTAAGGATTCACAGGAAAGCCCAATACAGGTTGTAGTTGGTTTTCACAATTTCATAAAAGTCACTTGCAAATGCTGAAAGTGAGAAGTGAAATGAACAAGTTTTCCATCTCCCTGTATGTCTAGAAATAAATCCTTACTTCAGCATAAAGATTAAAAAATTGAGTTTCACAATGCTGGTGTCAATACTTAGGAGCCGACAGGAGTTTAAAATGGCACTATCCGCTTCTGCAGGTCTCTGAAGCTCACCACCCTTGGATGGACCATTCCTGTTTTTGAATCATGCAGGATGGGCAGAACATAATGACATTGTCTCTAATGCTGATTTGGTGCTAAACTGCCACTTTAGAACCTGTAGATCCACTCCCTGAGGGCACTATGAAAGAATTTTAGGAAGCTTCTTTTGACTTCCTGTTACAGCTGCTGTTAGTGGAAATACTGTGCTTATGGTGTTGGAGCTCTCAGTTGTGGAGAGTCAGAACAGAGAAGTGTTCTACTTTTCCAAAGACTAGGGTAGAGTTTGAAGGCTTCTGTGTAGAAAATACTTAGAAGTACAGGCCAATTTTTGTCATTTTCTCTCCTGTCCTCAAGAATGAAAGTATTGTGTTCAAATAATAGTGGTTGTTTGTTTACCTTGTAAGCCACATGGTCACTGTTCCGAGGAACTGAAGGTGACTCTAGGGATTAAGACCATCCTTGTGTGGTGAGATTCTGTCCTAATGTCTCTCAGAACTTTCTGTAATTTTTCTCTGATTAGATAGAGAACAATGCTATAATTTTTACTAAAGTCAAAAATAGGACTGGAATATTTTTAAAGAATTTCCTTCCAACATTGGTCTTTCTAGTAGATCTTCTAATGGTATTCTGAAGTTTCTTGTGAGAAAATGGAGTCTTTAGTGCTCTCTAGTTTATTAATATATTAATATTTGGTGTCTGCTTAATGTTTGGTGACATGGTTGCGATTCACCTATCCCTATGGTTTACCACATATTTATTTGCCATCCTACAGCGCAATATTTGGTAGCCTGTAAAATAACTGATACTGTTGAACCTTTCTTAATGGCAGACTGTCTTGTAAGTGTACTGAGAACATCTTAGTTGTATTTCTTAAACTAGCCCATCTGAAATTTGACTTTGACTTGAGGTTTCCCAATTCTCATCTAATATAGTGTAAATGCATGTCTTGCTCATAGATCGGAAATCTTGCTAAAAGACTTCTGCTAATTGAGGTCAGTGGAAAATATTTAGTTTTTTTTTGAAAGATAGTAAGACATGATTTGAAGGTATCAAGAGTGCAAACATGGTCGGAGTAGTTTTAATGATCATGAGAACTGCATGTAATGTGATGTCCTTTTTACTTTAAGAGAAAATACCAAATATATTCTTTAGGAGATGGCAAAAATGATTAATGGAAAAAATATAACAGGATTTTGTTTTAAATGGATGCATTTTCTAAAACAGTATTTTGTTTTAATTTTCTAGTTCAAGTTTTTTTTTAAGTATCCTATCTCTTAGATTAATCAGCAGTGAAGGAAGTTACCACTAATCTAAAGTTTTAATCAATTTCCTGTTCATACTAAAGGTTTGGTTGCTAAGTGTGGTTTTGCTTTTCTAAAAGTAGAGAATACGCTACACTTTGATGTTATACAAGTGTTCATCGAAAAGAATGTAGGTTTTTATTTGATGGTATTTTGTGCAGTAACTAATAGTTTATAAGGTTGAAGGTAAATAGGTAACAAGCCATTCCTTTTTAATTCATCTATCCAGGAAGATCCTGAGTGGAGAGAGCAAAGTAAAGCATGATGGTAATGTTTCTGGAGAGATAACCTAAAGACCTGGACATGAATTTAGATTTTAAGATGCCAGTTGAAGGAATTTTCATTCTTTTAATAAATGACATTGGAATAGAAAGCTTGTAATGATCATTCAGAAACTCCTGGGCCTGTTCCCATGCCACCAGGACTGTAGTGACTACTCTGACTCTTATGATATGATTAGAATAGATTCCCTACAGTGTGGAAATAGGCCCTTCGGCCCAACAAGTCCATACCGAACCTCCGAAGAGTAGCCCACCCAGACCAATTCCCCATATTCACCCCTGACTATGGGCAATTTAGCATGACCAATTCACCAAATCTGCACATCTTTGGATTGTGGGAGGAAACTGGAACACCCGGAGGAAACCCATGCAGACACTGGGAGAATGTGCAAACTCCACACAGACAGTTACCCAAGGCAGGGATCGATCCTGGGTCTCTGGAGCTGTGAGGCAGCAGCGCTAACCACTGAGCCACCGTGCCACCCCTCAAAAATGACCTGAGAAGCCAGCCACTCAGTTATCTCAAACTGTTAAAGAAGAGTCATGTAAAAGAACTGAATTGAACACTTAGCATTAACCCAAACAACAGAAGTGATAACATTATATCCTGTCCAGCTGTCCTTACAAAATCCTCATCATTGACTGGGAATCAGTGCCAAATTTGGGAGGTTTGCCCCTCAGATTAGTCAAGCAATAACCTGATAAGTCATATTTACATAATAATATCTTCTATGTAATGTTCCAATCCTAATGATCCATGAGTATAGCCCATCTCAGCAGCAGATCAAATCCACTAGAGGTGCCATCAATGTTATGGAGCAGAGGGAATTGTCCTAGAAGTCTTCAACATTGATCTTTAGATCTTATAATTTCTCATAGTATCAGGTAAATGAGGAAACCTCCTGATTGCTACTCAGGACTGTACCTCAGCTGATAAATTTACTTCATGTTAAATCTCACTTGGGAGAGGTATTGAGTAGTAAGGCCGCAGAACATGCTCTGGGTGGCACTTCCAATGTCCATCACCTAGATTAACTCAGTAGCAACACTACTGATGGATTGGACTCAGGACTGAAGGTCATGTCTACCAGACTCTGACAAGTGGTGAAAGAAACAAGCATGGAAAATCTAGAGTCCCCTCTTTCATCAGTCTACCAGAATGGCATCTGTTCTTGACAGTTTTAGTAGAAGTGGCCATGCCACAGTCCTTGCACAGGCGAGGTTACACACCTCGCCTGTGCAAGTGGCACTATCACTGTGACCATCTGCAGAATTGCACTTAACAACAATCTAATCTCATTATTATGAATCGACTCTTAAAGTCTTATTTGTCATCACCTCCCAACCCGCACGCTATACCACAGAGAAGTGCAGGGTAGCAGACATGTTGGACCAACACCAGTATTTACTTTAAGCTGTGCAGCAGCTCTGAGGACCCACAAATGACGATATGCATGCTGATGCATTGACATCCAGTTTTGGAAGTTACAGCCGTGCATGGATCTCAGAGATTCAAGAAAAATAATTTGAGGGAATATTGAACTACTTGCAAGTTTTCCTCCAGACTGGGAAATATATTTCTGTTTCTTCATTGTCCCTGGTGTGGATAGTGTTCAAATAACGACCAGAATCAGTGAGTGGCGAAAATAGCCTTCTGTTCAGCAACCATAGCACAAGTTCGAGGTGGCAATAGAATCCTAAAATATAGTTCTTACAAGAATCCCTTTATACGCAGTTCTTACCTACATTAAAATTCCATTACTTGACATTACATTTTTTTATCTATAGTACAGAGGAACCTCGATTATCCAAAGGACGTGGGTGGGGAGTATTTCATTCAGTTAATCGAATTCTGGATAATCAAATGCCGGATAACAACATTTTGCCAAGCATCAGGACCTTGCAATGTTGTCGGGTAATCTGATATTCGGATAATCAAATTCTGGATAATCGATGTTCCTCTGTACACAGAGTTTTGAAGAGCCTCTGTGAGGAGACAGGAGATAGGTTAAAACATGTGCAAAGTGTTGGCTGCTACTTCAGTTAGGATTAAGAGTTTCTGTCCAGTCTGCTTGCATAATTAGGAGGTATTAGTCCTTTTGTCTTTTAAAGTTAGTAAATGTTAGTAAAAATACAGGGCTTATATGCTCTAAATAAGTTAGAAATTGTACCTGTTCTTAAAAAAAAAAATAAAGAATATTAAATGGATTGCTGTAGCTGGGTTGTGAGATTTAGACAATACACAATAGGTGCAGGAGTAGGCCATTCGGCCCTTCGAGCCTACGCCACCATTCATTGTGATCATGGCTGATGATCCACAATCAGTATCCTGTTCCTGACTTATCTACATAACCCTTGATTCCACTATCTTTAAGAGCTCTGTCCATATCTTTCTTGAAAGTATCCAGAGACTTGGCCTCCACTGCCTTCCGGGGCAGAGCATTCCATACACCCACCACTCTCTGGGTGAAAAAGTTTCTCCTCAACTCTAAATGGCCTACCCCTTATTTTTAAACTGTCTCCTCTGGTTCTGGGCTCACCCATCAGCGGAAACATGCTTCCTGCCTCCAGAGTGTCCAATCCTTTAATAATCTTATACGTCTCAATCAGATCCCCTCTCATCCTTCTAAACTCAAGTGTATACAAAGCTCAAATCTTTCAACATATGATAGTCCCGCTATTCCGGGAATTGACCTCATGAACCTACACTGCACTCCCTCAATAGCCAGCATGTCCTTCCTCACATTTGGAGACCCAAACTGCACACACTACTCCAGGTTCGGTCTGATTAGGGTCCTGTACAGCTGCAGAAGGACCTCTTTACTCTTATACTCAATTCCTCTTGTTATGTAGGCCAGCATGCTATTAGCTTTCTTCACTGCCTGCTGTACCTGCATGCTTGCTTTCATTGACTGATGTACAAGAACACCTAGATCTCATTGTACTTCCCCTTTACCTAGCTTGACTCCATTTAGATAGTAATCTGGCTTCCTGTTTGTGCCACCAAAGTGGATAACCACGCATTTATCCACATTAAACTGCATCTGTCCACTCATCTAGCCTGTCCCTGTATTCTCATAACATCCTCCTCATATTTTACCCTGCCACCCAGCTTTGCGTCATCAGCAAATTTGCTAATATTACTTTTAATGCCTTCATCTATCTCATTAATGTATATTGTAAACAGCTACAGTCCCAGCACCGAACCTTGTGGTACCCCACTGGTCACCGTCTGCCATTCCGAAAGGGACCCATTTATCACTACTCTTTGCTTTCTGTCAGCCAGCCAATTTTCAATCCAAGTCAGTGCTTTGCCCCCAATCCAATGTGCCCTAATTTTGCTCACTAATCTCCTATGTGGGACTTTATCAAAGGCTTTCTGAAAGTCCAGGTATACTACATCCACTGGCTCTCCCTTGTCCATCATCACCGTTACATCCTCAAAAAATTCCAGAAGATTATTCATGCATGATTTTCCCTTCATACATCCATGCTGTCTCTGACCTATCCTGTTACTGCTATCCCAATGAGTCGTAATTTCATCTTTTATAATTGACTCCAGCATCTTTTCCACCACTAACGTCAGGCTAGCCGGTCTATAATTCCCTGTTTTCTCTCTCCCTGCCTTCTTGAAAAGTGGGACAACATATTAGCCACCCTCCAATCCGTAGGAGCTGATCCTGAATCTATAGAACATTAGAAAATGATTTCCAGAGCCACCTCCTTAAGTACCCTGCGATGCAGACCATCAGGTCCTGGACACTTATCAGCCTTCAGACCTAACAGGGTAAAAATGAGGACTGCAGATGCTAGAGATCAGAGTCAAGATTAGAGTGGTGCTGGAAAAGCATCCGTGGAGCAGGAAAATTGACGTTCCTGATGAAGGGCTTTTGCCCGAAACGTCGATTTTCCTGCTTCAGACCTAACAGTCTTTCCAACACCATTTCCTGCCTAATATATATTCCCTTCAGTTCCTCCATTACCCTAGGTCCTTCAGCCACTATTACATTTGGGAGATTGCTTGTGTCTTCTCCATTGAAGCCAGATCCAAAGTACCTATTCAACTATTCTGTCATTTCCTTGTTCCTCATAACACATTCATCTGTTTCTGTCTTCAAGGGCCCAATTTTAGTCTTAACCATTTTTTTTTCCATATACCTAAAATAGCTTTTACTATCCTCCTTTATATTTTTGGCCAGTTTGCCTTTGTACCTCATTTTATCTCCACATATTGCCTTTTCTGTTATCCTCTGTTGCTCTTTAAAAGTTTCCCAGTCCTCTGGCTTCCTGCTCATCTTTGCTATGTTATACTTTTTATTTTGTTAGCTGTCTTCCTGTTTGTCCTATATAGTGTTTTGTGCAGTCCTTGCATGGTATTTTGTACACTACATTAGTTTTGCTCATGTTGGGTATCGGGTCCTTCGTTCTGGTGAGTTGTTGTCTGAGCGTGGCTGTTGGTTTGTGTGCCGTTATGAGTCCTGGGGGTCGCAGTAGTCTGGCTGTCAGTTCTGAGATGCTCCTGATGTATGGTAGAGAACAGCCAGGGAATTCCTAGAGGCATGGCATTCATCCACAAACTCCATCAACAAACACATCAACCTGGACCCAATATACAACCACTACAGCGGACAGCTGAAACTGACAACCAGAAGCGGCAGGGACAGACCACTATAAACACCGGAGGAAACATCAAAGAAGCGCTTCGCAGCAGGCTCCCAAGCACTGATGATTTCGCCTAGCCAGGGGACGAAACGTTTGCAACAAAAACTTCCAACTCGGCGAACAGAACCACAACAACGAGCACCCAAGCTACAAATCTTCGCACAAACTTTAAA
>NC_057726.1:48640324-48643940 GCF_004010195.1 Chiloscyllium plagiosum
ATTCCTGAAGAAGGGCTTATGCCCGAAACGTCGATTCTCCTGTTCCTTGGATGCTGCCTGACCTGCTGCGCTTTTCCAGCAACACATTTTTAGCTCTGGTCTCCAGCATCTGCAGTCGTCACTTTCTCCTCCAGTGTTATAGTAAATAATGGGTTAGTGAAGGGTTATGAATGAATGAACAGGAACCTAGTAGTAATGAATAAAGCTAGCTGATGAGTTAATAAAGATGATGTGGAGGAGCCAGTGTTGTACTGGGGTGGACAGAGTTAAAATTCTCAGCACCAGGTTTTAGTCCAACAGACTTATTAGGAAGCACTAGCTTTCGAAGCGCTGCTCCTTCTTCAGATAGCTGTGGAGCAGGACCATAAGACAGAATTTATAGCAAAAGATTAGTATCCTGCAACTGAAATGATGTATTGAACAAACCTAGATTGCTGTTAAGTCTTTCATCTTTTAGAATAGGTTGCGGTTTTTGGTTTATTAACATGTAAATCCCAGAACTACTTTCAAGTCGCATTCTCGATAACTTCAGGTTTTATATATTAAAAAAAGTGACATCTCAGCTCAGGCAATGCATTAAAGGTGTGAGGGTAGAGTCTGTCTGTATCCCAATCTTGAGTCAGACTGGTTCTCTTTCCAAAGTGGCATTTATAAAATATTACAAGGATTGGCTGCCTGCAGATTGTATGCTTTTTAAGGAAAATAGAATGTGTCTGCAAATAAAGTTCGGCAAATGCAAATTCACAAATAACTATGCTCTCATTTTGCGAATTATACTGGAAAACATGACAGTGCATGGAGCAGGAGTGAGCCATTTGGCCCTTTTATTGATAGGTGGGCTGTCAGTCAGTTCATGACTAATCTCAGCATGATTTTAATTCCACTTCACTACTTGTGTTTCAGTATTTTCTTATCGTCAGTCCGATGATCCTCTTCTCATCCTGAGGAATTTGCATAGGCAGTGTTTCCTCTCCATCTCACTTTGTTAATCAAATTAAGGTGGAATATTCATTTAGTGTGAATTTTAGCTTTCATGTTGTATTTGTTTTGCATAATGTAAATTTTACCTTTAAACATGTTCTTATTGTCTACTAAAACATTAACCAACATCCTCAATCTAGATAACTTGCTTCTCTCAATTCAAAGCAATGAAGCTATTGATCCTACTGTTTGAAACAACTAACTCCTTGATTAGGTTAACTTTTATTATTCTGTGGGTGCTGACCTCTGGTGGAAGATTTGTGGGAATGGTCATGGTATTGTGGCTCCTATTTACATATATTTTGAGTCTTTATAATAAAATAATTGTTTTTTCCAATGATTTTGTCATTGTTTCTATAAGTAACCCAATTTAAAGCTGGGTCTGTTACTGTCATACATTAATGAACAGATTACTTTATTTATAATTTAGTTCAATATAGTTTCCTGCTAGATGGTGCATTTGCATGTGTTACTTTTGAATTAAAATAAAGAATATAAGCTAAGTTTAGGTTGTGGATGTTATGTTTGAAAGACTATATTTTTTCCACAACACACAACTGAGTTTTTATAGATCTTCGCGCTTATAGAACAGCAACTGGAAAAACATTTTTTATCAAAGATCCATGTAATCTGCTAACACGTATTTACTGCCTATGTTCCCATGTAAATAAAATAATGGTAATTAGAATAAGATAAATACTTAAAGGGAAATTGAGATGGTTAAATCATTGCGAACTAATATAAGACAATAGGAAGAAGCATAACAAAAGAAATAAATTTTAAGTAACAAACTATTTCTTCCAAGCCGAATTTAGTTTGTTTCTTTTCAAATGCTTTTTATTCTGAGGGTGTAATCTGTTTTGACCTTTCCATAGATACTTTCCAAATGTTGAATTAACTGTAATAGGCGAAAGTGGATACTACGGATGCTGGAGATTAGAGTCAAGATTAGAGTGGTGCTGGAAAAACACAGTGGATCAAACAGCATCCGACGTTCCAGGAATGATGACGGGCTTTTCCCTGAAACATTGATTTTCCTGCTCCTCGGATGCTGCCTGACCTGCTGTGCTTTTCCAGCACCACTCTAACAATTAGCTGTAATAGTCCAATTTGTTTTCATTTAAGATTTATATGTTGGTGTTTACTTTTATCTGAATTACCATTAAGAACTTATTTAAATGATGAAGGTTATTTCTATGTGGATGTTCATAGAACCCCTACAGTGTGGAAACAGATCCTTCGGCCCAACAAATCCACACTGACCCTCCGGAGAGTAACCCACCCAGATCCATTCCCCTCCTTTATTATCCTACATTTACCCCTGACTAATGCTCCTAACCTACATATGCCTGACACACTATGGACAATTTAGCATGGCCAATTCACCTAACCTGCACATCTTTGGATTGTGGGAGGAAACCGGAGCACCCGGAGGAAACACGCGCAGACACGGGAAGAATGTGCAAACTCCACACAAACAGTTGCCTGAAGCAGGAATTGAACCCTGGTGCTGTGAGGCAGCAGTGCTAACCACTGAACCATAGTGTCATTCCAGTGTTAGGCAGAGACTTGAATCTAATCCTCTGGAAATGTTTTTACAAAAATTTATTTAATTCACAAAAATGTACAATTGTGTTACAAAATAATTAAATTAGGATATTATATAACATAAAATATCACACTCCTCAGTTGTGTACAATCTCAATTGTCTCAATCCAATTGCAAAAAATATGCTGTTAACTATAAACATTCCATTACGGCATACACTCCAAACTATTCCATAAGCTACCAGCCCCTTGCCACTTGTGACAGAAAGTGGCTGACCTTCCAACACTTGGTAGCAAAAATATGCTGGTATTCATAGAATATTGCAAAGTAGTACATTACAGAGCATACATTGGAATCCCGCTTTTCTGAGTTGAATACGTTACATTATTAAGTGTTTCAGTCCAATTTCAAATACGCATGATATTTAATTATAAACATTCCTTTTCAAGCATACTGCCTGAGGGTTCTACACATTGTGTCCTTTTCTAGGTATATTTTGACAGTGACCTTTACAGTAGCTACCCTAAGGCTGAGATCAGTGTGGTGCTGGAAGAGCACACATTCCACCCCAACCTTAAATTCAGCTGGACCGTCTCTGACACCTCCCTCCCCTTCCTGGACATCTCCACCTCCATTAATGACGACCAACTTGACACTGACATTTTTTTACCAACCCACTGACTTCCACAGCTACCTGGATTACACCTCTTCCCATCCTACCTCCTGCAAAAATGCCATCCCATATTCCCAATTCCTCCTCCTCCACAGTCCCACCACAGAACACACCAGATGGCCTCCTTCTTTAGAGACTGCAATTTCCCTTCTCACGTGGTTGAAGATGCCCTCCAATGCATCTCATCTACATCCTGCACCTTCGCCCTTAAACCCCACCCCTCCAACCGTAACAAAGACAGAACCCTCCCTGGTCCTCACTTTCCACCCTACCAACCTTCGCATTAACCATATCATCCGTCGACATTTCCGCCACCTCCAAACTGACCCCACCACCAAAGGTATATTTCCCTCCCCACCCCTTTCCGCTTTCCGCAAAGACCGTTCCCTCCGTGACTACCTGGTTAGGTCCACG
>NC_057726.1:48644032-48680721 GCF_004010195.1 Chiloscyllium plagiosum
GTAGCTGGAATGTGGTGTGGGTGTGGAGGTGGGAGTGGGGGCGGAGCCAGTAACTGGAGTGGGTGTGATGGTGGGGGGAATGGGAGTGGAGTCATGAGCAGGGGTAGTGTTCCCCTCGGGGTTCTGGGGGGTGGGTGTAGTGACAGTGGGGTCTGTGGCGGGCATGTCAGCAGAAAGCAGGTGAGTGGCGCTGGTGGGGGCGGAAGTGGTGGTGACAACGGCAGTAGGGGTGGCGGAAGTCACTTTGCTACCTTCCCCCACCCTCCTCTCTGACCTATCACCTCCATCCCCAACCCCACTCACCTATTGTACTCTTTGCTACCTTCTCCCCAGTCCCCCTCCTCCCCCCATTTATCTTTCCTGGAAGCTTCCTGCCTCTCTTCCTGATGAAGCGTTTTTGCCCGAAACATAGATTTTCCTGCTCTTTGGATGCTGCCTGTTGTGCTTTTCCAGCACCACTCTGATCTAAATTCTGGTTTCCAGCATCTGCAGTCCTCACTTTTACCCTAAGGCTTGGTGTGAATCTAAGCACGTAATCCTGAAACTTGAAATGTACCAGTCTCTTAGTCAGCCAAGAAGATGACTTTACAACAAGATGACCAACAAATTTTGAGCAGACCAAAGAGCATCTTAAACCGAGTTGATGGTCCAGGGATAGTTATTGATTGACTCCGTGTGTGTCACTGGGAACAGTCAGTTTGACTTGGGCAGCTTGAACGGATAAAGGGAAATCTTGTTGTGTATAGTGAAACCTGATTGCTGTAAAAACAAAAAGGCAGCTTTTGAAAGTAAGGCGAACGTGATCTGAATAAGTGGTATTATCCTGTAGCAAATTCAAATGAACATAATTTTTTTTAAGTTGTGAATAATAAATAGGATGAAAATGTTTCTGGGATCAAAGTGGTAAATGCATTCCTGTTAAACAAATGAGGAACTGTAAAAGCAGAAGCTGTGGTGTGAATGTCCTCTAATTTATACATCAGTGGTGAAACACTCATGAAAGTATGTTCTCATTCTTCAGAACGGTATTTATTATCCAGTTTCTGGTTGCAAATATTTCCACCTCTAAGTTGAGATTAAACTCTAAATTTAATCATTTTTTCACGTGATAAATCACACGCTTAGTTATGTAAGCTACATTATCAAGTAAAAACTGTTCCCTTAAACCATGAACAGACACTTGAAAAGTCAGCTTCCTGATAATTTACAGTTTAACATTTAGGTAGCGTTGTGGACTGTAATAGAGGGCTTGGCATGGCTGCACGCTGAGTTACTTCTTCAGAATCAGAATATCCTTTGTTATCACTTGTACTCCGGGATGGAAGTACAGTGAAAAGTCTTTACAGTGATTGCCTTTTTTGACGTCAGCTTAGGTATAAGTACCTGGGTATTAATCTTAATGAAAAAACATAGTTGTGTTATACAAAAGAGAATTAAAAGGAAAACAGTAGGATTACTTAGTCTGAGAATGAGAGTTAGAAATGAGATGGTTATAATATTGTGAAAAGGATTTTTATTACAGTAAGTAGAGAATTCCAAACAGTAGTTCAGCACGTGGTGCCAGGGCCAAGTCCAACAATTTTACCAGGATTTGCTTCATTATGTGCCGCTCTGGTCCCTGGTTTCTCCTGTTGCTGTCACTCCGGGGACTCTCCCTGGCCCATGTTCCTTTTGCTACCATTGCAGGACATGGCCCATGCGCTCAGCTCCTGCCAAGTCTCCGGTCGCAACAACTCCTCTAGGTAGGGGTAGTTAAACGTTGGGGGCGAGGGAAGAAAAAAGTACTGCAAGAGGAGAAGAAAAAGAACTGGCAAGGAGAGGAACTCCAACTGGAGTATCTTACCCTGCAGCTATCTTGACCAAGCAGGCTTGGCAATGTAAAAGAGTTCATACGTAACATAGACTGTACCCACAACAGTGAGGCCCATGGTTACTCGCAACAGCACATCATCTATCACATTACCATTTAAATAGACTGGCATCACATTGTTTGTCTATAATACCTTCTGCTTCTTGGAAGTCTTAATCTCCTCTTGCTCATTGGCTGCTTACTGAAGGTTTGCTTTAAAAGCTTTCAAGAGCCCTCACAGCAATCCTCTTTCTCTCTCAGTTGCTTTACCATAGCTACATTAGCAGTTTTTCAATCCTCTGGAATTTTTCTAGAATCCCACTCTGTAGCTATTTCCTGAATTATCCCAGAATGCCAACCCATTAGGTCCAGGCCTTATTAGCATTTAACCCCATCAGTTTTCAGGGGGAGATTGGTGCAGAGGATCCTGTTTGTAATGAATAATGCCCATTGTTATATTTCAGTCTGAACTTGAGAGGAGATGCAGTGAAAAGGGTACTAACTGCTTGATTACATTCTTCCAGCATTGTGCTTATGTGATGGAGATATGTTAGTTGAGACCTCACCAGACACAGCAAGGTGTGGTTAGGGTGATAACTTTTTTTGTGTGTGTGTAAGCGCATGCATGCCAGTTACTTTGAAAAAAACTCTTGGTAACGTATGCTTGTTGTCTCATACCAACTTAAATACTATTGTCTCGTAAATTTTGCTTTCTCCCTGTGTTATATCTTTAAGTTTACTTGAGGGTTAATAATTCTTAGTGGTTTTAATTCTGTGCAAGTTCAAATATCCCATATGTCATATAAATACAGAAGGCATTGTTACTACATGATTGCGTCATCTAAAAAAATAAGTTAAGGAGAGTCAAAAAATTGTCCTCAAATGCAAAATGTAGCTTTCAAATTTCAGAAACAGCCTTTGTTTCATTTTTGTATGAGGAGGGAGGTATCATGATATCTTTCAAAAGTAAAACAGTTTTGAGAGAACTTTCAATTTTTCAGTCTGATTTTTTAAAATTAAATCTCTGTCTCCAACTGAGATTTTAAAATAATAACAAAGTCCTGGAGAAACTCATCAAAGTTAATGTTTTTAGTCCAAACTTTCTCCTCCTCTTACTGTCATGACTCAACATTAGCTCTCTTCCCTCTCCATAGGTGTTGCCAGACTTGAGATTTCCCAGTCCTTCCTATTTTTCTATCAGATTTCCAGCATTTAGCTTTTATTTGTGTGATTCCATATAGGAAAGCCATATCTTGACTTTCAATCCACCACCAACTCTCCATAGATTCAGTTTCACATTAATGAAAACTAAATGTAGGTTTGACTTCAAAGATTTTACACAACATGTGATTTTGTGGGATGTGTACTTGAGAAAGTAGTGGAAATGAAAATCCTGAAATGATTTAAGCATCAATAATTTGCTGCATTAGGGTGAGCTTCTGGTGTAACTCAAGGTGAACCAAATAATCTACCTTGCCTGCAATTATTGATGATCAAAAGTGGGTATGTGCATGGGTTATCTGTTACATATTCATTTGCTGTCTTTTACTAGGAAATGTCTTTAGTATCCCTAATAGCTCACGTAAGATGGTGGAAATGATTCATTGTGAATATAGAATCCCAAAACAGCATGGTAGTGTGTTCAAATATGCACACGTGCTGTTGATGAATTATTTTTAAGTGACCTGTTAAATGAACAGTCTTGGTAATCTCGTTAGGTTTACAATACAGTAGACTTTGTCATCTTTGGTAAAAACATGCACAGTTTGCTCTCAGAATTCTCTATTTTGTTTTTCAAATATTTCTGTTTGTTTTGCAGGATGACACTTGTGTTTTTAACATTATGTCAACCCTATTCAAAAGTGGAAGTTGAGGTAAGAATATAAATGATAGTTCTTGGCCCCTGCCGTTGAATATATCTTTCCATTCACTTGGACCTCATGATTAGAGGAAATTTAAAATGAATCTTTTATTGAGGAAAAGAAAAAAATAGGAGGAGATGTGATCAAGATGTTCAAAATGGAATGGATAATTCGAATGCGAAGAATGATTAATTGTTTTTTGGGTTCAACATGAATCACAGCATAAACATTAGAAGAGCAGGCCATTCAGCCCTTTGTGCCTGCCTGACCAATTGATGCAATCATGGCGAACTCCATTTATTGCCTGCCCTAAATCACTCCATGCCTGTGACTCCCTTGATCAAACATCTATCTAATTCAGCCCTGAATGTGTTCAATGACTCAGCCTTCACAGCATTCAGGTGTTGAGAGTTCTGTAGACTTAACAGCACAAAAGAAAATTCTCCCTACCCCTCCCTCTTAAAAGGGAGATTTCTCATGTTTTAGACTCTGTCTCATAGTTCGAGACCCCAACACGGAGGCAGCGATAACATTCTCTCTGTCAGCATCCATCCTGTCAAGTCCCCTCAAGTCACATATTTCAGTAAGATTGCCCAGCTTTTTTTCTTAACTCCAATGGAACCAGATCTGTCCTGTTCAACCTTTCATTACAAAATGCTTATAAAATGAGTAGACCTTTTTTGAATTGTTTCAACTGCAGCTATGCCTTTTGTTATGGAGACCAAAAGTGTACACACTACACCAGGATCTCACTATGGTCCTGTACAGATGTAGCACTACTTCCCTATGTTTATTCTTGATTTCATATGCACAAAACACTTTTTGTTTGCCTTCCTTCACTTGTGCCCCTGCATATCAGCTTTACGTAATTTATATATAAGGACACCCAGATCCCTGTGACTTGTAGAATTCTGCTGTCTCTCCGTTTGCACAAAATATTGCTTTTCTATTCTTCTGGCTAAAGTAGTCAAGTTTTTCCCATGCTTTACTCTACTGGCCTATTTTTAGCTGCTCAGTTGCAGTCTACAGAGATTTGCATAGGCTCTGATCTCTGGACAATTTACTTTCTGCATACACTCAGTCTCTTCAGCTATTTCATTGATTGAAATTGTAAATAGTTGAGGCACCAGCACTAATCCCTGTGACACTCCACTCATAACTGCTTGCAGCTCAAAAATTATCAATTTTTGCCTCCTGCCTGTTTCGTCATATTATCTTATTAGTGCATTTTCCCTATCGCTGACATCAAAACTGCCCTATAATTCCTTAATTTCCTCTGAGCAGAGATGTTACATTGGCTGGAATTGGCTGTTGAAGCCTTATACCCTACAGAAAAGAAATCCCTCATTAGCTGACACGTTTTCCCAAGTATGAACCCTTAGAATGCAACAAAGAAACTTCTCTTGCGAGTTTTATCTATCTACTAAGTAAATATCTATACTTTATTTCTTTCTGCAAGAGATCCTGTTGAAGTTAAATAGATCTTTATTCCTGACGGCTGAAGGAAAACCAGGCCTGCAAGGCCTGGAAGGAGATAATACTGTCCTTTCTAAAACAAAAGACTATACTGTCTCATTCAAATGAACTCTTGCCAGTTTTAAAATGTCTATTATTAAATGCAGATTAGCACAATGGCTACTTCTAAAAATTTTCAGCAATTGCCAAGGCAAAAACTAACTTGTGACTCTCTGGAAGTTTGCACCTCTCATTTGTTTGACAAGTATTACGCAAAGGAGCAATAGACCCTGCCAACACGACCACTTCTGAACGTAGGGCAGCATTGAAACTCATGGCTGACCTGATACTAACAGCCCCACAGTTACCTCCTTAAATGATTTTGAGACACATTGAAACCACCTAGTTTGGTTGAATTGCCTTGTCCATATTATTTGAAAGTCAGATGTTTCAGTAGCTTTTTAATATACAGCTCTGAACTTCATTTTTGAGAGTGCTTTTTAACATTGGGACAGACAATAAGCAGTTTGGTTCAGGCCAGTGAGGAAGTAGGATTCTAGAACCTAACCAGCCGTGGTTAACTAATAAATTGGAGGATAGTATAAAATTGAAAGAAAAAAATATGATATGGCAAAGATTAGACTTAAAACATTCCCAGTTCTCTGATTTAAAAGCCAACAAAAGATGACTAAAACAGCGCAGAAAATAAACCGTGGGCAAACTAACGAGTAACAAAAACAGGCAGGAGGAGCTTCTCTAAATATGAAGAGAGGGACCACAGTGAACACAGCCCCTTAGATAACAAGGCTATCTTAGAGCCCATGGTATTGGGAATAATGTATGAGTTGCAGATAGAGGATTGAGTAGCTAATAGAAGACAGAGTTGAAATTAATGGTGCATTTTCAGGATTGCAGTCTGTAACTACTGGAGTGCCACAGGGAAAAGTGCTGGGGCCGCAGTTATTTACAATATATATTATTGACATGAATGACGAAATGAATGTATTATCGCCAAGTCTGCAGATGACACAAATAGGTGGGCAGCTGAGTACTGAGGGTGAGACAATAACACTTAAAGGTATAGGCCGGTTAAGTGAGTGGGCGAAAACTTGGCAAATGGAATAAAATGTAGGAAATGTGAGATTATGTGCATTGCAAGATAAATAGAAGAGTTGAATATTATTTAAATGAGGAAGGCTGCAACATGGATTTGGCACGAATCAGATGCAGCTAACATCCAGTTCAGTGGATAATAGGGAACACAGGTGGATACTGGCCTTTATTTCAAAACAAATGGAGTATAAAAATACTAGGAAGGCCTTGCTAATGCTATACAAAGTACCAGTCAGACCAGCTGGAAAACGACGTTTTGGTCCCTTTATCAGAGGAAAGATGTACTAGCTTTGGAGGCAGTCCAGATAAGGCCTATTAGGTTGATTGCAGGTATACAAGGATTTTCTTGAGGTAAGGTTGAGTCGTTGGGCTTGTACTCATTGGAGTTTAAAAGAATGAGACCCCCTATTGCAATATATAAGATTCTTGGAGGAATTGATAATGTAGATACATAGATACCGAGAGTCTCTCACTAATGAGAGAATGGAGTCTTTTAAGACTGTAGCGACTTCTTAAATGGTGTGAGACATTGAATTCCAAATTCCCACCACCTGGATTTTTATATTTAAAAAAAAAGCTTTTCGCATGTTCCTTCTAAACCTCCTGCCCCTCACTTCAAAACAATAATCCCTGGTCATTGATCCCTCCACTAACGGGAAAGTTTTTCCTGTCTACTCTGTTTGTCACCTGAGAGCTTAATCTTGCAATAAGGGATCACCAATTTAAGACAGATGAGGCAGTTTTTCTTTCTGTCTGAGGAGAGTGAATGTGTGAAATTCTTTATCACAGGGCTGTTGAGTCTGAGATAGACACCTAATCAGTAAAGGAATCAAGCGTTATGTGGATAAGGTAGCAAAGTGGAGTTGAAGATTATAAAATCAGCCCCAGTCACACTTAAGAGATGGTGAACCTATAGAACACATTGCCACAGAAGGCTGTCGAGGCCAAGAGTTGAAAACAGACTTGTGATTGGGGGAGCAAGGATTGCAGGGAGAAGGCAGGAGAAAGATTTCTCAATACCAATCAACTGTGGTTGAATAGCAGAACAGGCCTGATGGGCTGAACAACCTGCTTCTGCTCCCATATCTTATGATCTGAAACTTGCCCCCAGTCTCTCGTTCATTCCTTTTGAAGCCTGTCTCCGAGGAAGAGTCTTGTATTTCGCATGAAATGTAAATTAGTTCACAGCCTTAAAGAGCCATATTGTTGTTTTCATTTGCATCTGAGCTTCTGTGAAAATGATTTCTGGCCAACTGCAAACAGCTTCACCTGATTTTGACCGACTGGATTTTGACTTTGACCGACACATGAATTAATAACCATATCATTAATAAATCAAGAATTATAGCTAATTTTCTTTTTTCCCTCTTTGCATGCTAATGTGAGTGTGTCACGAAAATATTAAATCTCAACTTGCTGATGAAAAGACATCAGGACAGAATCATAGAATTGAAAAGTTCAGCAAAGAGCCCATTGTGTCTAAATATGTCAGGATAGGCATCGGGAGACAGTCATGAGAGGCTGTACAAACTAATCAATTAACCACAGCTCTGCACAGTTGTTGAAGGCTGGAGTATGTGCCAGAAGCTTTGCAGGGGGTGCAAAACTCATTGGGGATAAGCTGGTTTGACGAAGCTAGAGGCTGAGAGCAGACCAGTAAAATTAAGAGGTCAAGAACGGATCTATATTTTTCATGAAAAGAAGGAAATGAGCAAGGAATCAAATTGGCATACTTTCCTTGCTAGGTTGAAATGAGGCCTAGAATGGTTCTAATACAGATGAACTGACGGTAAAAGTGAATAACCAGGGTATGCTAAAAGACATAGTGTAGAATATGGACCAGCCCATTCCACGTTACTAAATTGGGTAATTAATTACCTTGTAAGCAAGAGGTACTCTCTTTAGGATCCTCTCTTGCAGCTTTATCAACCATTTTGTGGCTGGGTTGTGCTTACTTTCACCCAAAAGTCAGTTCAGAGGCTGCTAACTCTGAAGCTTCCAGAACTGGTGCACAGTACTCAGTTGAGCTAGAGAGAAGCAAAAAAGGCTGAGATGGGAGTAAGAAAGGTTGAAGGAGATGCAGCCAAAGTGTGGCTCGTCAAATCTCTCTCCTAGATCTAAATACAGGCACAGAACGTTCCCAAACCTAGATGGCAAATTTATCGTAACAGATGGACGTGTGTTTGAGACCTACTTTTCCTATTTAAAGTGAGACCAGAGAGGTTTCCAACTCCAGATGAGAAAGCTACCTACCTCCTATTTTACAAGGAAGGAAACCTGGGCCCCTGCTGAATAAGGGCTGGCTGTCTGAATTCCACCTTCTGCTTTAGGGACAGACACCGGGAAAGTCCTGCAAACACATCCTAACAGCCTCCCCTTGTTTTGCATGAAAAATAGCTCATGCCCCTGCCTGATGAGCAGGATGTCTGTCCAAAGGTATAGGACAGAATAGGGACCCGAGTCCTGAACCAAGCAGAAAGTTTTGAATGGAAGGAGACTCCCACCCTAGTGGATGTGCAGAAAGTCTGGCTTAGAGTCATAGAGACCCTTTGTCCAACTTGTCCATTCCGACCAGATATCCCAACCCAATCTGTTGCCACCTGCTAGCACCTGGCCTATATCCCTCCAAATTCTTCCTATTCAAATACCCATCCAGATGCCTTTTGTTGACACTATCTTTCCAACATGGAAGGAGAACAAGAAAGTTCCCAGATGAACTAACAGGTAGTGAAAGACAGGTAGGACAGGTCATGAGGACTGTGCTGAGCTGGAAGGTTGGAGCTGAGGTGAGGTGGGGGAGGGGGAAATGAGGACATTGGGGTTGAAGTGTTCCAAGGCGGAAGATGAGGCGTTCTTCCTCAGGCGTCAAGTGGTGAGGGAGCGGCGGTGGAGGAGGCCCAGGACCTGCATGTCCTCGGCAGAGTGGGAGGGGGAGTTGAAATGTTGGGCCACAGGGCAGTGGGGTTGATTGGTGCGGGTGTCCCGGAGATGTGCCCTAAAGCACTCTGCTAGGAGGCGTCCAGTCTCCCCAGTGTAGAGGAGACTGCATCAGGAGCAACGGATATAATAAATGACATTGGTGGATGTGGAAGGCTCCTTTGGGAGCTTGGATGGAGGTGAGGGAGGAAGTGTGGGCGCAGGTTTTGCAATTCCTGCGGTGGCAGGGGAGGGTGCCCAGGCGGGTGGGTGGGTTTTTGGGGGGCGTGGACCTGACCAGGTAGTCACGGAGGGAACGGTCTTTGTGGAAAACGGAAAGGGTGGGGAGGGAAATATATCCCTGGTAGTGGGGGTCTGTTTGGAGGTGACGGAAATGTCTTTGGATGATGTGGTTTATGCGATTTTCCTGCTCCTCAGATGCTGCCTAACCTGCTGTGCTTTTCCAGCACCGCTCTAATCTAGACTCTGGTTTCCAGCATCTGCAGTCCTTGTTTGTACCTGGATGCCCTGTTAAACCACAGTGCAAATAAAACAAAATCTCAGAATGTGAAAACAAGTGTGCCCAGAAGTTTTTACAAAATTTGCAAACCACCCTACTAAGTGTGATAATTTCTGAAGTGCAAAGCATCAACATGACATTGTTAGATTGGAGTTGGTTCTTACAGCCTTAAAAGCTACAGAAAAAAATTTAACTTTGGTTGACACAGCATCCTGTTCGGAGTATGAACCCACAGAATTCAACAGAGAAAGATATTCTCCTGCTAGTTATATGTTTAACTGTCAGGAATTAATTCCCAAATGCATGAGAGATTTTGTTTTAATTTCTTCAAGAAAATCCTTTTTAAAAATGATATAGAATTAATTTTCTTCCTGATAGCTGTTAGAATATTATACCTGCAAGACATGCAAAGAAATCTCATTTTTTTTGAATTTTGCAATTGTACTCTCGTTTATTTTATAAAATTGATTCATGCATAAAATAGCCACTATCAGACATAGACTGGGCAACTTGACTGCTTTTAGAAATTTCCAGCAATTACGTAGAAAGATCCAAATCATCATCCCTCTGTAATTTTACACTTCCACTTTGAGTGTTGCAATAAAACCCAAAGGAGCAACAGACAGAGTCTACCCTTCCTAATTTTGTACAAAGGGAAAACACTGAAACTTATGATTGAAATGGTGCTACCAACCCCACAATTATCTCCCACCACACAATGGTTGGAGGAGTAAAATGCCCCATTTCAGAAACTCTGTCACATGACATTTTAAAACTAGCTTTAAGTGTACAACTCTAACTCTCTACTGAGACCTTTTTTAAAACAAAAATTGAAATAGACAAAAGGGCACTTGAGGCCTAGCCAAAGTCTACCTCTACTTTTGACTTCTCTTGAAGTCTCATTTTCAGAGGAAATCTGGACAAAAAACTGAACTAGTTCCTAAACTGCCTGAATAGCCAACTATAAGAACCTTTCACTGGGTATTGGCTTGCTGGACTCTGCCACACAAGAATCTTTCTCTCCATTTGTTTGGAATCATGACTTTTCCTTTGTTTTTTTTCTTCCTTGTATGTTTATGCCTGTACGTATGCTGAAAATTTAGCCCTGGGTTTGAACATTAAATAAACTATCTTTTAAAACCCTAGAATTAGTTTGCTTCAGATCATTTAAAAATGGGCTTCATAAGCAGAGACTTTGGGGGAAACCAGTCGTGGCCTCTTTTAAGATGGCAAAGAAACAGAAATGATGTTTTAAAAGTAATTCAGTATCATAATTTACAAACAAAAGAGGAGGACAATAAACTAAACTCCCTGTTGTTTGTTATCCTTGTGGAGATGCTTATTGCTATCCGTTTAGAAATTTGAGTTTGATTTTTGGCATAGTTAAAGTTTCCTCCTTTTTAAATAGTGCTTTTTTTTCACAGATTTTATAAATTAAAAATTTTCTAACTCACCACTAATCTTTACAGTGTTGGACACTTTCTTTCAATTTGATGCTATCTTTAATTTTATTAGTCAACCAGGGATGGCACATCCTTCTCTCAATCATGTTTTCCCAGTGAAATATGGCTGAGGTTTGCAATATCTCATTGCCTTCCACTGTTTCTGTGCTTTCTTACCTGTTGACCTATTTCCTCAGTTCACTTTAGCTATTCTGATCTTGTACTTTATACAAATATACTTGTATCATCCCCCACAACTGATAACCAGTACTTCTCCATGTTGAACAGCACTTGGACAAGTACTGTGGGTGACAAAGGTGCAGAATGTGCTGTGTGTGAGGGATTTCAATGTCCACCGTCAATAATGACTCTGCAGCTATATTACTGACTAAGCTTGTCAAGACTGAAAGGACATTGTTGCTAGAATGAGTCTGTGGCACGGAGTGAAGGAACCAACTAGAGGCAAAAATAATGCTTAACCTTTTTGCTTCTCTTCATGCCATAGATACATCTACTCATGTCTGTATCAGTAGGGGTGACCACTGCACAGTTCTCGTGACCTGGCATATTCCCCTCTTTGCCAATACTATTATGATTGAACCAAGGGGTCAATCCTGATCAATGAAGAGGGCAAGAGGGTGTGCAGCGACCAACACCAGATGCAAAAATGAGTAGTTAAAGCAACAACATTGGTCTATTTGCACTCCTGTCAGTGTAAACAGCAAATGACAAATCAAGCAAATTGATTCCAGAATCAATGGACCTGGTCAAACTCTGCAGTCCTACTAGATCCAGCTGTGAGCATTGGTGAACAATTAAATAACTCACTGGAAGAGGACCTCTACACGTGTCCCCATCCTCAATAATGGAGAAACCCAAACCATTATTGGAAAGGATAATGCTGAAGCATTTGCAACAATCTTCAACCAGAAATGCTATGTGTCTGATCTAGCTTGGCAACTTACAAAAGTTAGAGAGTGGTACTGGAAAAAAGCACAGCAGGTCAGGTAGTATCTGAGGAGCAAGAGAGTTGATGTTTTGGCCAGTCCTGATAAAGGGTCCTGCTCAAAATGTCAACTCTCCTGCTCCTCAGATGCTGCTTGACCTGCTGTGCTTTTTCCAATGCCATACTTCATCTACTCTGAAAATCTCCAGCATCCGCAGTCCTCACTATCTCGAACTTACAGAAGAACCCAGCATTACTGATGCCAATCTTCAACCAGTTGATTCAGCCATAGACATATACAACACAGAAACAGACCCTTTGGTGCAGCTCATTCCTGCTGATTAGACATCCTAAATTAAATCTAGTCCCATTTTTCAGAATGTGGCCGATATACTTCTAAACCCTTTCTATTCATATACCCATCCAGATGCCTTTTAATTGTACCAGCCTCTACCACTTCCTCTGGCAGTTGATTCCCATACATGCACCACCCTCTGCTTGAAAACGTTGCGATTTAAAAGGTCCCTTTTAAATCTTTCCTTTCTCACCTTAAACGTATGCCTTCTAGTTTTGGACTCCTGCACCCTGGGAAAAAGACCTTGTCTATTTATCCTATCTGTGCCCCTCATGATTTTATAAATCTCTATAAGGTCACCCCTCCAGCTCTGATGCTCCAGGGAAAATAACCTCAGCCTTTTCAGCCTCTCCCTGTAGCTCAAATCCTCCAACCCTGGTGACATCCTTGTAAATCTTTTCTGAAACGTTTCAAGTTTCACAACATCCTTCCTAAAGCAGGGAGACCAGAAATACATACAGTATTCCAATAGTGGCCCAACCAATGTCCTGTACAGCTGCAACATGACCTCCCATCTGCTATACTCAATGCCCTGACCAATGAAGGCAATCATATCAAATGCTGCCTTCACACTCCTATCTACCTGCAACTCTACTTTCGAGGAACTATGAACCTGCATTCCAAGGTCTCGTTGTTCAGCAACATTCCTCAGGATCTTACCATTAAGTGTAGAAGTCCTACTGTGATAGGCCTTTCCAAAATGCATCACCTCATGTTACCCATGTGGCATCAAGAAATGGCTGAAAAAAAATTGCAAAGGCTATGGTCCCTGACAATACACCAGCATTTATGCTGAAGACTTGTGCTCCAGAACCTGCCCCTCCCCTGGCTAGGCTGTTCCAATGCAGCTGTGACAATGGCATCTACCTGGCAATGTGGGAAATTGCCCTGTCATGTCTTATACAAAATATAGTATATTGCAACCTGCCAATTATTGTCAACATAAGTGATAAAAGGGATCATCAACAGTGCTATCATGCAGAGCTTGCCTCGCAATAACCTGCTCACTAACATTGTTTGGGTTCAGCCAGGGCCACTTGGCTCCTGACCTCATTACAGACTTGATTCAAACTTGGGCAAAAGAGTTGAACTCCAGAAGTGCATTGAGAGTGACTGCCTTTGACATAAAAGTTGCATTTGATCAAGTATGGTGTCAAAGAGCACTAAAAGAATCTGGAGTCGGGGGGATCAGGTAGAAAACTTTCTATTGATTGGAATAACCACCAGCACAAAGGAAAATATTTGTATTTGTTGGAGATTAGTTATCTGAGCTCCAAAATATCTGTACAGAAGTTCCTGAGTGTAGTGTCTTAATCCAAACATTTTCAACTGTTTCATCAATGACCATCCTACCATCACAAGGTTAGAAGTGAAGATGTTCGCTAATGATTTCACAATGTTTGGCACCATCAGATACTGAAATAATCCTTGACCAAATGCAGCACGACCCAGGCTTGAGCAGACTAGTGGCTAGTAATGTTTGGATCACTAAAGTGCCCGGTAATGGCCATCTCAATAAGAAATTATCTTTCATGCCAATTCCACCACTAGTAGAAGTCACAAAATCTACCCTGTCAAGTCCCCTAAGAACCTTATGTGTTTCAATAAGGTTGCCCCTCATTCTTCGAAATTCTAATTTTTAAAGACATAACCTGCTTAGCCATTCTCAACTCCTTTATTCTAGGAATTAGTTTCATGAATTTCCCTCCGTCAGTTTATTTTTCTCAAATTAGCGACCGAAACTGTACACTTGGCATAGTCTCACCATCACCACCCTATACAGTTATAACCCTCCAACCTCATCGCAATAAAGGTCAAACGTCCATTTGTCATCTTAAATAATTGCTGTACCTACGTGCAAACATCTTATGTTTCATGCACAAGAACACTCAGAACCCTGCATTTTCCTGGACACTCTCTTCACTTAAATCGTAGACTGCCTTTTCATTCTTCACATCAAAAAATGCATCACCTCACACTTTCCTACAATAAACTTCATCTACCAGGTTTTTGCTTATTCACTCAACTGACCTTTCTTACCTTGCAGATTCTCCATGTCCTCACCACAACATGCCCTTCCATCTATTTATTTTTATTTCATTGGCAAGTTTGGATATATTACGCTGCCCTCTCCTCCAAGTCTTAATATTGATAGTAAATAATTGAGGTCCTAAGATCCCAATGGCAATCCACATCTTCCCAAGCTGAAAATACCCATCAATCGCAATTCTAGTTTCTGTGTGTTAAACAATCCTCACTTCAAGCAAATACATTATCCCCAGTAGCATGAACTCCTATCTTGTGCAAAAACCTTTTCTGCGACACCTTATTGAAATCCTTTTGGAAATGCAATATATTACATTTGCTGGTTTCCCGTTATCAACTCTGCTTGTTATATCCTCAAAAAACTTTAGCAAATCTGTCAAACATTATTTCTCTTCACAAAACCATGTTGACTCTGATTGCATTAAGCTCACCTAAATGTCCTGCTATTTCTTTGTTCCAAAGACAAATGCTAAGATAACTTGCCTATAGTTTCCTGCTTTCTGGGCTCCCTCCTTTCTTGAAAGAGGGGCATCATATTGGCAGTTTTCCAATTCATTGGAAATTTCCAGAATCCAGTGAGTTCTGGAATATTTCAAAAATGCATCACCCCCAACCCCCACATCTTTGCATCCACCGCCACTATCTTTGCAGCCACTTCCTTTTAAATCTTTAGATGTAGGCCGTCAGGTCCTGAGAACTTGTCTGCCTTCAGTCCCATTAGTTTGTCAAATACTTTTCACTCATGATAGAGACCAATCTTAGACCTTTTCTCCCATTTTGCCCCTTGGTTATCTGATATCTTTTATGAGGCACCTTGTGAAATGCTTTCTGGCAGTCCGAATACATGACATGTATTGATTTAACTTTCACAAAATGTGTCGCTTCTGATTGTGTTAAATTTTTCTAACTCCTATTGTTGTCTTCCTTATTAATGGACTCTAGCATTTTCTCAAAGACTGTGAAGTCAAGCTGCTTAATGTTCATTCAATAGTTTGGTTTGTAGTTTTAATGTCAGTTTTACATTATGTAACCTTACCACCCATTTCTGTGTTGCTGCTGTGAATAATTGGCATAAAGTGAAACAGGTTTGGTTTGTTTTAATGTTGCTAGTTAGCTTCTTCATTTTTGTGCTTTAGATATTTCATACCTCTGTCTGAATTGAATAAAACTGTGGTAATAAAATTTTACTTAACAATTTCAGTTTTTGCCTGTGTATGTACCAAGTGAAGAAGAAAAATGTGATCCTCTCCTATATGGTAATAGAGTTCGTAGTGTTATGGCCTTGTAAGTAACTTGAAACAAGTTTTATTTGTTTTGCATAAAAGATTTTGTACATTTTTTTATTTTCATTTACAAAGTTCCTTGTCAAACTGATCACTTCACTTTGTTTGTAAATAGAAAGCTATAAGACTGCAAAAAAGACTAATTGTTTTCAATAATTATTCCACTTCACTCCTATTATCACATTTTGGGGATGGTTTTTAGTATCATTTTGAGAATTTAATAGAATATCATTAATACCCATCTAATATGCTGGCAAAATAAATTGGCTATTAAATGTGACTCCCTAATATACATAACTTGAGTATTGTTCAGTTAATGTCACAATTTACTGAAAACACATGCTGGAGATCACAGCAGATCAGACAGCATCCTTGGAGAGAGAGAGAGAGAGCAAGCTAATGTTTCGAGTCTAAATGACTCTTCGTCAGAGCTGGGCAAATCTGCTGTCAGCTCTGATGAAGAGTCATCTAGACTTGAAACATTAGCTTGCTCTCTCTCCATGGATGCTGTCTGACCGGCTTTGATCTCCTTTTGTTGTTTTTAGTACAGATTCCAGCATCTGCAGTAATTTGTAGCTACATAATGTCGTGATTTATTTTGGTCATAGAAAAATGTCTGCTTTGACATATTTTGTCATTTTTGTAGAGCTTTGGATGTGCCAGTTACGGATCACACGTTTGAAGATTGCAGACTGATGATTTCAGCCGGTGAACTGACTTTGCCCATGGAAGTTGGCCTGGTGGAGTTTACCAAAATTAACAAAAAGCTCAAGTATGCTAATCTGACTATATGGAATAGTTTTAAATCTTGTTTTTGGCTGAAAGTTTGAATATTTAAATGATAGTATAAATACTGAGATGTCAAATGCATTTTTTCCAAAATTAGTTGGATCAAATGAATACAAGTGTATCTCGAACCAGTGTCAAATCAGATACAGCAAAAGGCTGATGCACTTTAAAAGGCGCTGACCTCTGCTGGTGATCAAAGGTTAAGCATTTTAAATATCTCCTCAATGCACGTATAAAGAGAAAGATAGGGACGAACCGCTTTGATTTTTTCATATCCAAATGGAGGACTATGCATCTTCATTAGTAAAGCATTCTGAAAATGCCTTTTGTAAGGTATTTGCTGCTTTCTAACCTGGTATTTGATTAGTCTAACTCTTTATATTCCAAGGTCCGAACCCAAAGGCTTCAGTTTTCTTTTTCACAGTACTGCAAAGCTTTCTTTTTCAAACTGTTTTCTTCTTTAAGGTACAAATTTTAATTGCTTCAACTTAAGGAAGACTTGAAGAAGAACTCAGTTTTATTAATTTGCTACAAAATCATAAATTGCTGGAAAAATATTAATTTGCTCATTAATTTCCTGCCGCACTCCCAATTAAAATTAGCAGACACCAAAGCATTTGTCTTTGTTTTTAGTACTGATTTCCTCTAAGCGTTTACCATTTGTTCTATTTGGTGGCTGTCACCTCTGGTTTTCCGAAGCACCCTCCCCGCCCCCAAAAGTTAAACTATGCAGTTTAAGTAAAAAAAGAGCTGGATTGAAAAGGTGAAAGGATGGAAAAAGAGGATCAGATGAATTGTGATGGAGAGAGGATGAGAAAAAAATTAAAGCAAGAAAGAAGCCCAAAAGAAACTAGCAGGGCAGGAATAATATATAAATAAATCTCAGTAGTGGTGCAAATGGCTGCTGAATGCAGATTCTCAGCTGAAATTATGCATCTATGTTTGCACACATCTTCATTTAATGTGGTTGTGCAACAGAAGCATTTTGTGCAAATCCACATACAAAAATGGGAAGTACAAGAAGTCTGACTTTGTGCTTTTTGTTTCAGAAGCTTAGTGCTGGAGAAACTCAGTTGGTGTGGCAGCACCTAAAGAGAGAGAAATAGAGTTGATGCTTCAAGTCTAATGACTCCTCTTTAGCATTCAGCAGGGCAGTTCAGAAGATGACATTGGACTTGAAGCATTAACTCTGAGGAGATACCCCATTGAGGAGGGTAGGGACTCTTGGTTGAAGATGTTGGAAGGAACTTAAGAGGTGATGTGACTCTGTGTGAGGGTGTGCCTCTGATGGACCAAGAGACCTGTAAAGGAGGTTCCCACCCCATTCATCACTTGTCCAAAACCAGTCAATCGAGCTCAAGTTGCTGAGCTTCTTGCATATCATTGATCTCCCCGTCATGATTAAGATACCGATGGAAGCAGAACATGGCCCCTGAGTGACCATTAATTGTCCATTAATTTAAGCCCCAATGAACCCATCAGTAGGTGAACCATTCAATATTTCCCTCTCCTACATAAAAGTTTGGAGAAGTCAGAGACTGGTAAGCAGGTGGCTGCAAGATCACCTATTGGATCTTATGAATCTTTTTGTCTTTGAACCTGTAAGCAGGAAGAGTAAAATCAGCTCTGTGACTACTCTGTCATGGCTGTGTTTCAACCAAAACTGATGGCCAAGCAAACCAGTTATGGACAAGCGGTTGTTTGGTATTGTGAGCTGTTTCGAAAGTCAGTTGATGAGTTTAAGAAAAAAATCAAATGGTTATCTTTAGAAACGGATTCAAAGAGAACCAGTTTCCATTTAATGCACCAAATGAAGGGAAAGAATATTGTAACCTCCTTGCAGCTATCCTACTGGAGCTTTAATGAATTAAATAACAAATAAAACATTATACAACCATGATCAAATCATGACCATGCACTATTGTTACAAATGCCAACGCTTCATAACACATATTAAAGTGCATCTTTTAATTTGAGATAGAATAAAATGACCTGGACAGATGGTATGGTCACTAAATCACTAATACCCATAGATAGACCCATGTGACCTGTGAGCAAAATCTGTAGAAAATCAAGTGAAAGTTTTCTTACCTTGTTAAAAAAGAAGGGTCATCTGGTTTTCTGAACACAACCATATACATGGAGAAATGGAAAGGGGAATAGCAGCTGCTGCTGCTGCTGTGAATAGCAGTGGGCAAGACATTATTTTTATTCAGCCATTAGCTGTTTAGTGCTAGTTCTCTGTTTGAAGATACAAGACATTCAGAGTTTTAAGGAAAAGAAGTCTCCAGAATAGATTTAGCTGCTAGGAGGTGTTTTGGAGATACTCAGACAATGGGTTAACTTTCAAAGGACACTGAAAGATTCACCCTGATGTGGCAGGGAGAAGGAAGACTACTGGAAAGCTAGGAGGAAGTTGAAACTTAACTTTTGATGCTATATGGAGAGCTTGGCATAAATTTAAGATGTATTGTAATGTATTTTTAGTGTTTTAATTGCTGAAGTAATGTGTAGCATCAGTTTATTTTAGTTTATTCATTATAGAAAATGTCTTGAAATGAAATCCTGACTTGATTCTTTCCAACAGTGGATGGAAAATTCAACCTTTTAAAATTTATTGATCCGTATGAATATCGTAACACTAAAACCCATCGCCAAATGTTCTAAGTATTTAGAATATAATTTAAATGGTAGGATCTGGCTAGGGTTAGTAATGTGAAGCTGGATAGTGATTGCTCAAATAGCCTTTCCCTGTGTAAAAAAAAAAACTTGCAGCTTTGATTTGTATGTTCAAGTTCTGATGTGGTCTGGATTCTGAATCCAGAACCTTTTAACTCCAAGACAAGAGCATTGCCAATTGAATCATGGCTGACATGACTACTTTGTTTATTTATATATAGTATTCTATGTAAATCTGATTTTCCACAGTAACACCGGTTTATTTTGCACATCAAGATCAGTTTTCCATTTCAGCATTGATTGGTTAGTATTCTGGATTGGTTCTTGTCAGGTTTTCTGTTGTGTGTTCTTCAATCAAATAATGATTATTAAAATGTAAAGCAATCCCCAGATTTTGCTCTGGGTTATTTTGTGGAAGCATGTTGAACTTGGCCTCCCAACCATCTTGTTGTTGTCAATAGAAAACATAAAATTTCAGAGACAGAACTTGCAGTAACTTTTAATTTCATTCTCTCTTTCCATTTTATCTACCTATTGCATATGATATAATAATTCCTCAAGTAAGAACATTACCAGTGATAAACCAACCCAGCTTTTATCAAAAGTGGGAAGTCTTAGTTAAAAAGTATGTAATTAAACTAGCAAACTTCAAACTATTTCCGATTGCTTGGTTTATTCTTACAGTTTAAACTGGGACAATGTACGGAGCCAACTGGACAATTTTGCCGCAATTGCCAATGTGTCCAAGGGTGGAAGGATTGGTATTGAAGAATTTGCCAATCACTTGAAACTGCCAATTACACCTCCACTTAGGGATGTGTTTTCTCTTTTTGATCGGGTAGGTTATTTATATATTTTATTCAAAGCAAAATTTTTCATAGTGAAATGTATATTCAGGAAGGAAGAAGCCCAAATTTCCCCACATTTTTGTCAGAATTCAATATGTTTGAAGAATTTTGTCCATGATTGAATGAGTAATTGAGCAATTTTAGCCATGAGCTGAAAATGTGTTGCTGGAAAAGCACAGCAGGTCAGGCAGCATCCAAGGAACAGGAGAATCGATGTTTCAGGCATGAGCCCTTCTTCAGGAATGAGGAAAGTGTGTCCAGCAGGCTAAGATAAAAGGTAGGGAGGACGGACTTGGGGGAGGGGCGTTGGAAATGTGATAGGTGGAAGGAGGTCAAGGTGAGGGCGATAGGCCAGAGTGGGGGCGGAGAGGTCAGGAAGAAGATTGCAGGTTAGGAAGGCGGTGCTGAGTTCGAGGGATTTGTCCACCTATCACATTTCCAACGCCCCTCCCCCAAGTCCATCCTCCCTACCTTTTATCTTAGCCTGCTGGACACATTTTCCTCATTCCTGAAGAAGGGTTCATGCCCGAAAAATCGATTCTCCTGTTCCTTGGATGCTGCCCAACCTGTTGTGCTTTTCCAGCAACACATTTTCAGCTCTGATCTCTAGCATCTGCAGTCCTCACTTTCTCCTCAATTTTAGCCATGAGCCAAGTTACTGTTTGCCACAGGGGTAAATCTGGAAATGGAATTTTCAATTTGATTCAGTCCAGATGAAAATTTATTTCTAAATTGAATACTTACAATATTACTTTATCAGGTTTTCAATGCAATACTATAGTTTCAAACACAATTTCACAGAAATAACAAATCACAGAATTGTTACTGCATTGAAGGAGGCTTGCTGGCCCTGGTTCATTAACTTGTGCTAAACTCCTGCCTTTTCAACATATCTTTGCACACCATTTCTATCAAATAATCATCCAAAGCCGCCTTAAATGTCTCAATTGAACTTGCCTCCACCACAATTCCAAGCATGCAGTCCATGTACTAACTACTTGCTGTGTGAAAATGTTTTTACTCACTTCACTCTTGCTTCATTTGCACATCACTTTAAATCTATGCCCTCCCTTTCTTTACCTTTCCTTTACGAGGATGGACAACTTCTTCCTATCTATTCTATCCAGCTCACTCATGATTCCAAAAGCCTAAACAAATCTCCTCTCCATCTTCTCTCCAAGGAGAACAGTCCCAATTTTTTTAATCTATCCTCAACTGAAATTTCTCATTACTGGAACTATTCTTGTAAATTGCTTTAGCACTGTCTGCACTGTTTCCCATTTCACTCTCAGGTGGTGTTTACACAGTGCATAGTACTCAGCCTGAGATCTAACCAGTGTATTGTACAAGTTCAAATCACCTCCCTGCTCTTGTACTCTAATAATAAACCTCCCTAGTAATAGATCCGAGAGCTCTGTACACTTCTGTGACTGCTCTCTCCACCTGTCTTGCCATCTTCAATGATCTATGCAGATAAATACTCAGGCCCTTCTGTTCCTGCACCCTCTTTAGAATTGTTCTCTCTATTTTATGTTGTCTTTCGATATTCTTCTGACCAAAGTGTAGTACCTCACACTTCTTCTTTGCATTGAACCTCATTTGCCACCTGTATGCCCTCTACACCAATTTGTCAATGCCCTCTACACCAATTTGCCAATGATCTTTTGGAGTTCCATAATGTTCTCCTCGCAGTTTACAATTCTTCCAAGTTTAATGTCATCTGCAAACTTAGCAATTGTCCCCTGGACACGATAAACAGATCATTAATATAGGTCAGGACAAACAAGGGTCCAAATACTGACCCCCTGGGGATCTCCAACCTTCCACCAACCCATGATCTATAATTTTCCTAGTAGGTCTATTGTGTGGCCCTGTATTAAAAGCCTTCTGGAAATCCACGTAAATCACATCAACAGCTTTGCCGTCACTGATTCTTTTTGTTACCTCGTCAATATATGGTACAGCTACTAGTAGTTGTGTAAAATGATATGATAGCTGTTGATTAGTGGATGTGAGAATAGGAAGTAGTTATTCAGCTCACTGAGTCCATGCCAGTTCCCTGCAGATCATTCTAATCATTCTCACTCCCTTGCACAGTCCAATAGCCTTGCAAGTTTGTCATTGAAATATCCATTTAATTCCCTCTTAAAGTTACTTGAATTTTAACAAGCAGTTGTAGTGGAGATTGATATAAAGATAACCAACTGATGTTTTGTCTTCTTAGAATGGCGATGGCACCATTGACTTCAGAGAATATATAATTGGTTTGGTGGTTCTTTGTAGTCCTGCCAATACAGAGGAAACTATTCAGTTTGCATTTAAGGTAAAAATAGTACAATATTGCCACAAGGAGAATTTGAGCTGTTGATTTTGCTATCTCCTGTGTGTTTTCCAAATTGAATGAAACATTTATATATGCTTACATTTGATGTTAAAGTAACTGAATGGAGAGTTAACATATCCTTGAAATAAACTGTTAAAAGTAATTACTTGTCATTTTTCCTGGTTTAGGATCTCACTATCATTAAGCTGTTCTGTAGGGAAAATGAAATGCTTGTCTTCCTTTTAAGATGCTTTTGATTTGGGGGGCATTTACTGCATAATTCCTCCTGCCAGTGAAATATAAGAACAACAAAAGACAAGAAAACAACCTTTAGACGGGTTAAACAATCTGTTAGTGCCAAGAGTTTGTCTGTCTTCTTCATAGTCTATTTTATCATCCTGCGGGCTGGATTAGTTTGAGAACCTTGACTAATTCTCTATTGAATAATGTGACAGCTGCTGATCCGTGGATGTGAGAACAAGAAATAGTCACTTATGGCACTGAAGGGAGCTATTCAACCTATCGAGTCCTTGCCAGCTCCCTGCAGATCCTTCTAGTCAATCTAACTCCCTGCTGCAGTCCCAATAGCCCTGCCAGATTATTTCTTTGAAGAGCCTGTTCAGTGTTCCTTTGAAATTATTAACTACTTCCACCATTCTCATGGGCAGCAACTTCTAGATTATTACCACTTGCTATGTGAAAAAGTTCTCACATGCTTGCTGCAAGTCTTTCCCAAAATCTGTACCAGACACCAGATTCCATTTCTTTCCTCTGGCCATCCCAGAACTTTCTTGCTTCTTTTTTAGCTGGTGCTGTGAAACATAAAATTGTTAGGATCCCATGATGTAAAAAGGAAGTCGGCGTCCCTGCCATTACAGTGACTGAGTCTGGAACTTTTTACATAATTGCTTTGAGTCAGTTAATTTCTTGATACAAAGAATCTGTATCTATAATTTAGCTGTCTGTGCTTAAACCATCAACAAATTTAAGTCAATCAAGGATGAGAAAGAGTATTTCTTTATTATTTGAAGAGAGTTGACTTTTGCTTTAAAATTTAAGAAGTTGGCAAATAGTTTGGGTGTCAAGAAAGTCTTGCTATTTTCCAAACATTTGCAAATTTTTCATTCTGTTTTGCATTGAGTAAAGTTACTTGATTAAACTATACTATCTATTAAATAATATACAAATATTCTCTGTTGATTCTCTCTCTGCTCGTGCAGTTATTTGACTTGGATAAAGATGGATATATAAGTGAAGAGGAGTTTGCTGCTCTCCTGAGATCCTCTTTGGGTGTGCATGATCTTGATGTTTCCAAATTATTCTCCGATATCGACGTGGAAGGTGCAGGAAAGATCTCATACGGTGAGTAAATTTAGTTATGCAATTTCAAGTCACAAGAGAATGGTTTCACATCTTCTCTGCAGTTAATGGAATTGTAAAAACATTTTTAAAAAGTAGTTTTAATAATCTCCCCTTCGATTTTTTTTTTTCACTTTGTGAAGATGGGAGTAAGGTACCACTGCTCCTCATTGATTGTCGTTTGTATATCCTTTCAAGATCAATGAGCAAACATTAGAGAACCATTACAGCCATTAGTTGTTCTGTCTTTAACCGCTGTGTATATGTAATATGGGTACTGAATAGTGATCAGAAGCAAGTTCTTTGCTTCCTTGTTCCTCACTAGTTCCTTGCATCTTCTGTATCTGTGCCTGGGGAAAAAAATATTTCTATTCACATCCTCCATCATCCTGCTACACACTGTCAAGCAAATTACAATGGTCCAGATTTGACTCTCCATCTTCCAAAATCCTTGAGCTATCCATTTTTCAAAATTACACCCTTGCCTCTATTTGGAATCTCTTGTTGCCAATAAAACATTTAAAGTCTCTGATTTGTTGACTTCCCTTCATTAAGTCACTGAAATGCAAATTTGAATGTTTATAATAAGCAACTGGGTGAGGTGTTCATCACTAGATCTGACTGGAAGCATTAAGCACTAACTCAGAGGTGGGGAACCTTTTCAGTTGGAAGGCTGCATTATGTTAGTTGTAATCTAATAAGGCCACATCCAAGAAACTTCAATTATGTATTCTTCAAAATTCATATTATTTTGTAAAAATCTAACTAGAGTCGCATTATAACTAAATCATGAGCATAGCAGGTGTCGAAATAGCCCTTAGGACTTACCAATTTTTTAATTGTAGCGGTCAGTCTGTGAGGATTATTTCATTGAATTTTCTTTTACTCTCTGGTACTTTTAATCTTAAAATGAATGTATTTAAATAAAAATAATAAAGGACGAAAAAAAACATATTAATAAAAAATAAAAGATTTTGTCTGCAAAATTTGGATTCATTCAAAAAGCCAGAAGGCTTAAGGCCGCAGGTTCCCCACCCCTGCACTAACTGGTTTGTAAAATCAAAGTGCAGATACTCAACAGCTCTTGCAATATCTCTGGATTGAGAATAAACATTCAGGCCAATTGTCTTTCATCTTGGTTAAAGGCCTGCTGAATATTTTGTTCTAATTTCAGATTTATAGCATCCACAGTATTTTTCTTGAAGCACTATGGAGTTCTGCTGTTTTATGCCAAAACTGCTGATTGTTCCAGGGTCATCCTTTTAACCACTAACTTTCTTCCCTTCATGACAAAAGGTCTTCTTGAATCCGTTTGATTCGCAATGATCACGGAAGGCAGTGCTGTAGTGATAATGTCACTGGACGAGTAATCCGAAGAGCTAAACTAATGCTCTGGGGACGTAGATTGAAAGCCCATCAGTTGGCAGTTGGTGGAATTTAAAACTCCATTCATAAGCCTGAGATTAATAGTCTAATGGTGACCATGGAAGCCTTGCTGATGAACCTCTGTCGATTGTATAAAATCCCATCCAGCAGCATGGTGGAGTTGAAAGGCTTTTCCCTAACTTTAGTCAATCAATTTGTCTGGGTTCAGAACTAAAACTAGCCACTTTTGGAGTACTGTTCTGGTCGCTATGCAAGCGGAAGGAAATTATTAAATTGGAGAGGGTTCAGAAAATAAACAAGTGAATTCCGGGGGCATATTTTTAAGGTGAGGGAACAAGATTTTTAACCTAAAGGGCATGTTTTTAACACACAGGGTGGTTCATAGGTGGAATGCACTGCCAGAGGAAGTGGTAGATGCAGGTACAGTTACAACATTTAAAAGACATTTGGACAGGTACATGAATAGGAAAGGCTTAGAGGAATGTGAGTCAGATGCTGGCAAGTGGGACTAGTTTAGTTTGGGATTATGTTCGGCATTGGACTGGTTGGACCAAAGAGTTTGTTTCTGTGCTGCATGGCTCTATGATCATCTCTCTGAACTCCTCCACTGTCTTTGTTATCATGCTGCTTTTCCAGATCCAATACTGGATCAACAAAATTTCTCTTAGTTAGATATTGGGAAAACCAAAGCCATTTTCTCTGACCCCATGTCAAATTTCATTCCCTAGCCACTCATTCCTTATGACTCTATGACTACCCTCACTGATCCAACCATATTACTGTTACCTTGGCATCCTATTTGACCTTGAGCGACGTTTCCGAAGCCAGATCCTTGCTATCACTCAGACTGTCTAATCCTGGTGCGATAGAATTAACCTTACGAACACTTGCCTCAACTCACCCACTGCTTAAACTCTCAACGTACTCTTTTACCACTAGACTTATTCAGATACTATCCTGGTTAAGTCACTGACCCTCATCAGAACTTTAAGCAAAGATGAATGTGGAAAAAAGAACAAAAGAGAAGAGATCTGTGATCAGCTAGAAAGCAAGGAAAATTAAATGTCAAAGAGGATGAGAGTGTTCAGCAAAAACGGGACAATTAAGATGAACAGATGTGTCTAGAGGAGATGAAAATGAGACAAGCAGAATTGTCACCAGTAGCTGTCATCCAAATGCAAAATTAAAGTGGGGCTCTGATCTTGAAGGTATTGAACTCATTCTTGGGCTTGGAAGGCCAAGAAATGTGATGCTCAACCTTAAAGATGCATTGAGCTTTATTAAAACAGTGGGAGGCAAAGGATACAGATGTCAGTGAGAGTTTGATAGGGAGTTGGAATGTCAACTATCCAGAAGCTTGGGTCATGCTTGTAGGTCAGGAAGGGCTGAAACATCGATTCTCCTGCTTCTCGGATGCTGCTTGACCGGCTGTGCTTTTCCAGCACCACACTCTTCGACTCTGATCTCCAGCAACTGCAGTCCTCAATCCCTCATGCTTGTAGATGAATGGCGATGTCTGCAAAGCAGTCAGAAGTTTGCAATGGTCTTGCAAAAGTAGAGGAGATGCTCTTGTGAACAGCAAATGCAAGTAAATTAATGCTTCACCTAGAACGAATGTTTGTAATCTTGGACTTCGAAAAGGGTGGAGGTACAAGGGCAGGTGATACAGGAGTTTTCCAGGGTATCACAAGGAGAAGCTTTTCATGGAATGTTGAAAGGGGGAAATGAAGAAATCTTTGGTAATTGCATGCTAGAGATTGCAGAATTGGCGGAGGATGATTTCCTTAGTAGACTGCTTGGTGAAATGCCCAGGGAGTACAAAGTAAATCCTACCAGGGTTCTGAGTGTGACAGATGCGGGTGAGGGCTGCAGAAGATTACGTAATGAAACGGACATGAATGAATACCCTCTCAACCACTCTGGTAGCCTTGACTGATGGAAGAGGCTGGTATGGAAGGATGCTTAAAGCAAACTAGTTGTGAGAAAAGTTGTCAAAATAGCTGCCATTTCACTCATATAAAATTAGTTATTTTTAAGTATATTTTAAAAACCAAGTTACACCTCATTCAACAAGGTCGAATTTTCTCAGGTTTTTTAGTGTGCCATATTAAGAGTGGAATGTACCATTAGTTAAATAAATTTCCAATTTAGTGTCTGAACAGCTGCTTGTCTCTCCCTAGTCCCTCGCTGGTCCCCATATGTCATCTCTGCTAACCTACTTGCTGCCTCTTCTGAACACCTTGGTTCCAAATACTTCCCACATTTCCTGCTGGATGTCTTCATGCTGTCTGATGCTCTCACTGTTTCTGTGTCTGCCATTCTTGCTATCTCACTTGCCACCTCTCCTGATCCCTTTATCACAGTTTTGAAAGGAGCAGCAAGTGGGTGGAAGGGGCAGCAATTGTGAGGGAGCCAAGAGATGTGGTGAGCAAGAATGTGAGAGATGGTGGGAGTGAGTGAGAGGTATGGGAGAGAGAGCAAGCATAAGTACGTTGTAGGAGGCAGTAAATGAGCAGTAAACAGGAAAAAATAGTAAGTAATAAGAGTATTAGTTAGGTAATAAGTAGAAAAACATGTTTGGATCAATTACAATCAAGTCAGTCAATACATACTTTAAATATTAAAAGTCAGCCTTTACATTTTTTTGTAAACAAGGAAGTGATTTTCATTTAGAACATTTTTATTAAGCCTGCCATTTCTTAGGAATGTGATAAGATTATTAAGTGAGGTATAGCTGTACTGGAGAGTCCATTCGGATGTGTTCATGGATTTGGTTGGGCTCTTCACATTCATATCAGAAATCATTTCTCACCCTCTGCTTGGAGATATTGTCACCAATCTTTGATGCCCCCAACCCATCCAAGTTAAGGTATAGTAGTGTTCCTGTTCAGAGTTGATGCCTTGAAGGAATTGTTCTGAAGAAATCATGTTATCCAAGATCTCCAGGAATTTCCCATCATTTTATTGGTTTGACCATTCCACCGTCATGTTTTAGAAATAGCTCTGTCTGGACATGAGCTTCAAGGATGTTGAATTATACATTTGGAGTTGGTGGCTACAATCAGGTTTCTTTATTTCTCCTTTTTGTTGAGGATGCCCTGTCTTAGTGGCACAATTCACATGAGGCAATGCAGCAACAGTAGCATTATTGGTTTTTAACATTTTGCAATTTCTTGAAATGAAATGTTGTGAAACACCTTCTGGTGAAACATAAAAATGGAAGTCTGAAGTATGAGAAATGAATTCTTTTCTGATGAAGCATTTCTTTTCATTCCTAGAAATATTCCGTGAATTTGCTCTGGCGCATCCAGAGTACGCCAAGTTGTTTACCACCTACCTTGAACTTCAGCGGTACAAAGTATTGCAGACAAAAGATGACAGTGATGATGATGAAACACTTAAAAAGGCACAGTCACCTAACACCTCTGAAGAAAGTTTGAGTAGCTCAGACAAGAAGGCTGACTGAGTTCAAATTGCTTGTTTTGTGTTGTGAATAGAAATTACCAAAATATCTTTGAGGTCCAAACACGATTCAGATCTTCCTGTTGTAAGATCTGCTCGCTGTTCTTTTATTATGGTGTAAATATATATTGTCTGTCATTTTTATGATGCTTCATCCTGTAAATAATATTCAACTTTTTTATTGTAACTGCTCATGAAAAAATATCAAAATATAGTTTGGTCATTTTCATTTTTTTCCAGCTTTTTAAAAAAAATTAAAAATCAATCAAAATTTATTTGTGTATTTTCATTCATGACAACGGCAATGTGCATTTATATAGTTATCTTAGCATTTTTAAAAAAGCCAAGATACTTCTCATAAGAGAAATAAGTGAATGATATGGCAGGAAAGAAGAGACTCGAAAAGATGATGAAATGTTTGGCCATAAAATTGGGTATTGAGAAACCTTGGACATTGAGAGGCAAAAGAACAATTTTCAGAGGAATTCCTAAGCCCAGGGCTGTGGCAACTTGAAGGCTTTGTTATCAGGAAACCATGAAAATATTTGAATTTGTCTCTTCCTGAGCTATTGAGTGTGTCTTTCTGGTCCCAAAAGAGATGAAAAGTGGTAGGGTGGGTAAGCCTAATGGGTCGAGAGTCAAAAGATCAGATTCTCATCAGATGTTAGGACTGTTGTTGTGTCACCATAGTCTTATCAGACCATAGGGCTGCTCTCTCATTAGAGAGAAGTGACTGTTGGTGATTTAACCTGAGGGCCACCAGATCTTAGGCGAGGGAAGAGATTGAGAAGGAGAGCGGATAATGAAATGGGCATGAATGCATACCCTCTCAACCACTTCATGGTAACCTCAAACCGGTGATGGGAACAGAACCCACCCTGTTAGCATAACACTGTTCTGTAAACCAATGACCCAGCCAACTGAGCTAAACCAATTCACTGTTAGGATAATAATTAGTGATTAAGTTCTCCTGCTGCTTTCTGAGAAAGACAAATTAATAGATCTTATTTAAAAACAGTGTAGCTAAATGTATGCAGTATTCGGAATGAAGTTGAGAAGCTGGTGGTACATGTAGAGATAAATAGGTACGACCTGGTCAGGTTAAATGAAATGTGGTTTCAGGAAAATCAGGACTTGGAGTCAGATGTCCAATGGGACTCAGTATTCCAAAAGGATAGACAAGAAGAGGCACGGAGTGGAGTTGTCTTATTGGTTAACAATGATATCAAGGATGTATTAAGAAATGATATTGGCATTAGGAACCAAAATGTTGAGTCAACCTGGGTGGAAATAAAAGCAAGGAAAGAAATCCCTTGGTCGGAGTAATTTACAAGCCCCTGAACAGTACTCCAAATTAGGGCATAGTATAAACCAGGATATAATGAAGAGCAAAACAATAATAGGGGTGATTGTAACATGTATGTTAACTGGGAACCCTTCAGAAATGAGATAACGAGAGTCTAGAGAGAGTATATTCCTGTTAGGGTGAAAGGTAAGGCTGGTAGGTGTGGGGAATGCTGGATGACTAAATAAATTGAAGGTTTGGTTAAGAAAAAGAAGGAAGCATATGCCAGGTATCAACAAGATAGATCGAATGAATCCTTAGAAGAGTATAAATGCAGTAGGAGTATACTTAAGAGGGAAATCAGGATGGCAAGAGGGAGTCATGACATAGCTTTGGCTAGGGTGGCCTTGAGGAAAGGTTCATGGAGTGTATGAGGGATTGTTTTAGAGAATTGGCTACTTTAGATTTGGTATTATGTAATGAAGAAGGATTGATCATAGTAGAGTTTCAAGTTCAGATTAAAAGAGTGAACACAGTTGCTTGCTAGAGTTTTAACTTTGGGAAAAGGTAATTATTCAGGCCTGAAGGAGGAGTTGGCCCTCATTGACTGGGAAAAAATATTAAAGGACAGGATAGTTTAAGAGCAATGGTAAATGCTGATGGAGATGATAAATATTTCTATGTTAAAGTACATTGCTAAGAAGAAGCAGAATTGTAAAAAGGATGAAAAATCATCATGATGAGATTAAATTAGGATATCGGTTGGGCATGGACAAGTTGGAACGAATGTTTCCGTGCTATAGATTGTTATGATTGTAAGCTCTATGACTTAACAAGGATGTCAGTAATAACATAAAGACAAAAATGAGGGCATACCATATTGAGAAAGCTTGTAGCCTTACATGTGACACATTTGCTACAGGAGATGTGGGAAAGCGCTTGACCACGGGGACAGGGGGTAGGGGTGGGGGTCATTTGTTCAGAAGAATTGGGGACGTCTGTTCTTAGTGTCAGTGGATCTGTGTAAATAAGGTACTGCCACACATTTGTGGAATGTGTGGCAGTACTTCCTTCTCATGCCAGGGACTGGAAGATTGCACATATTTCACAGTAGGGTGTTGGGTAACTAAATTTCTGTTTATATATCAAAGACTCTTAACAAAATTCATACTTAATAGGAAAAGATCTTGTAATTTAATAAGCTGAGTGGAATATGTACATAGAACAATCCTGATACGTTTTCATGTATAGTACTGAGCAGATTTGAATTTAAAAGGCTCAGCTCGCTCACCTTGACTGTTCTGGAATGTGAATGTCTCATTATCCTTTTAGGCTAAAAAAACATGAAGGCTGAAACTGACATAGTAAGGAAGTTGAAAGATGTTCATGTGTGAGTGAGTGGGAGAAAACATTCTTCTGTAAATTACATTTACTGACTGAAGGGTTCAGGGGACACCGAGAGAGAGACAGACAAGACAGAAGCTGGTAGAAAGATGAACTCTTTGAGGTCTGATTTGAGTGAACACTGACTTGTCATGGATTGAATGTTTGTGTGTTCTTTCATGAGCTTGAGATCCAGGAATGTTATGAATTTAATTTGCATTCTGGGAATCTAAAATGATTTTAAAAGAAAAAGCCATTTTGTAGGGCAATGATGCTGGACATGTTAGCTGAGCGAGGTTACCTCATGACCTTTCCACATAGTTTAGACTAGTTCCTCGTTATGATGTATTGTTAAACGGGAAGGTTATCTAGGCAAAGCAATCAGCCATTTGGGACCTGACTGGATCAAGGTTTCCCACTTTGATGTGTATGTCGTTTAATCAGTCAGATATACACAGACTTGCCAATGAGTTTCTATTGCTCTGCAAAATTTGCCACTTTATTGCTGCTTATCTGATATGTGGCGTTTTTGTAATTTTAATACATATTTCTGTGTAAAGAGAGCTTGTTTGCAGCACTAAGGGGAGTAGCCTGAGAGAGCCCTTGGGGTAAGAGCCCAAGAGCTGGCACTACTACTCTGCTAATGATTTTAGAACCTTAACTCAAGCCTGGCTTGTAAGGATCAATGTTATTGTGTAACATTGATGTCATTGGTAAATAAAGGTAATAATTTAAACTAAAATGTCTGTAAGAGTTTTATATTCCAGATTACACAGAGTACGATATGTGAGACAAAGCAAGAGAGGCTTACAGGTCAAGTCCATCACGGATTCCCTGAGCTGTCTCAAATAGGTACTTCAACAATATTAATATCACTCTGGAAGATTGCGAGAACTTTAAACAAAGTTCAACAGTTAGCAAAAAGTTACAAGAAAATCAAAAGAGCTAAGATAAACTATAAAAGGAAAGTAGCAGAAAACATAAGCACTGGTACCAAAGCTTAGAGTCAGAAAGTCATAGAAATGTATAGCACGGAAACAGACTCTTTGATCCAACTGGTCCATGCTGACCAGATATCTCAACCGAATCTAGTCTCACCTGCCAGCACCCGGCCCATATCCCTCCAAACTCTTCCTATTCATATACCCATCCAGATGCCTTTTAAATGTTGCAATCGTACAAGCCTCCACCACTTCCCTTGGCAGCTCATTCCTCTGCGTGAAAAAGTTGCCCCTTAGGTGTCTTTTATATCTTTCCCCTCTCACCCTAAACCTATGCCCTCTAGTTCTGGACTCCCCCACCCCAGGGAAGAGACATTGTCTATTTATCCTATCCATGCCCCTCATATGATTTTATATACCTCTATAAAGTCACCCCTCAGCCTCTGATGCTCCAGGGAGAACAGCTCCAGCCTATTCAACCTCTCCTTATAGCTCAAATCCTCCAACCCTGGCAACATCTTTGTAAATCTTTTCTGAACATTTCAAGTTTCCGAACATCTTTCCAATAGGAAGGAGACCAGAATTGCACGCAATATTCCAAAAGCGACCTAACTAATGTCCCATACAGCCACAACATGACCTCCCAGTTCCTGTACTCATTACTCTGACCAATAAAGGAAAGCGTACCAAACGCCTTCACTATCCTATCTACCTGTGACTCCACTTTCAAGGGCCTGCATTCCAAGGTCTCTTTGTTCAGCAGCATTCCCTAATCCCTTACCATTAAGTGTATAAGTCCTGCTAAGATTTGCTTTCCCAAAATGCAGCATTTTGCATTTATCTAAATGAAACTCCATCTGCCACTTCTCAGCCCTTTGGCATCTAATCAAAATCCTGTTGTAATCTGAGGTAACTTTCTTCACTTTCCACTGCACCCTCCAATTTTGGTATCATCTGCAAACTTACTAACTATACCTCTTATGCTCACATCCAAATTATTTATATAAATGACAAAAAGTAGTGAACTCAGCGCCAATCCTTGTGGCATTCCACTGGTCACAGGCCTCCAGTCTGAAAAACAACCGTCAACCACCACCCTCTGTCTTCTAACGTTGAGCCAGTTCTGCATCCAAATGGCGAGTTCTCCCTGTAATCCATGAGATCTAGAAATGTGTTGCTGGAAAAGCGCAGCAGGTCAGGCAGCATCCAGGGAACAGGAGAATCGACGTTTCGGGCATAAGCCCTCACTTTCTCCTCATCCATGAGATCTAACCTTGCTAACCAGTCTCCCATGGGGAACCTTGTTGAACGCCTTACTGAAGTCCATATAGATCACATCCAATGCTCTGCCCTCATCAATCCTCTTTGTTACTTCTTCAAAATACTCAATCAAGTTTGTGAGACATGATTTCCCACGCACAAAGCCATGTTGACTATCCCTAATCAATCCTTGCCTTTCCAAATGCATGTACACCCTGTCCCTCAGGATTCCCTCCAACAACTTGCCCACTATTGACATCAGGCTCACTGGTCTACAGTTCCCTACCTTTTTCTTACCGCCTTTCTTAAGTAGTGGCACCACGATAGCCAATCTCCAGTCTTCCAGCACCCCACTTGTGACTATCGATGATACAAATATCTCAGCAAGAGGGCCAGAAATCACTTTCCTAGCTTCCCACAGAGTTCTAGGGTACACCTTATCAGGTCCAGGGGATTTATCCACTTTTATGTGTTTCAAGACATCCAGCATTTTCTCCTTTGTAATATTGACATTTTTCAAGATGTCACAATCTATTTCCCTACATTCTGTCTTCCATGCCCTTTCCCACAGTAAACACTGATGCAAAATACTAATTTAGTATCTCCCCCATCTCCTGCAGCTCCACACAATGGCTGCCTTGCTGATCTTTGAGGTGCCCTATTCTCTCCCTAGTTACCCTTTTGTCCTCAATGTATTTGTAAAAACCCTTTGGATTATCCTGAACTCTATTTGCCAAAGCTATGTCATGTCCCCTTCTTGCCCTCCTGATTTCTCTCTTAAGTATACTACTGCATTTATACTTTTCTAAGGATTCATTCAATCTATCTTGTCAATACCTGATATATGCTTCCTTCATTTTCTTAACCAAACCCTCAATTTCTTTAGTCTCTATTTGCCAAAGCCACGTCATGTCCCCTTCTTGCCCTCCTGATTTCTCTCTTAAGTATACTCCTACTGCATTTATACTTTTCTAAGGATTCATTCAATCTATCTTGTCAATACCTGATATATGCTTCCTTCATTTTCTTAACCAAACCCTCAATTTCTTTAGTCATCCAGCTTTCCCTACACCTACCAGCCTTACCTTTCACTCTAACAGGAATATACGTCTCTGGACTCTCGTTATCTCATTTCTGAAAGCTTCATATTTTCCAGCCGTCCCTCTACCTGAAAACATATGTCCCCAATCAGCTTTTGAAAGTTCTTGTCTAATACTGTCAAAATTAACCTACCTCCAATTTAGATCTTCAGCTTTTAGATCTGATCTATCCTTTTCCATCATTATTTTAAAACTAATAGAATTATGGTCGCTGGCCCCAAAGTGCTCCCCCACCGACACCTAAGTCACCTATCCTGCCTTATTTCTCAAGGGTAGGTCAAGCTAGTGATGAAAGTAAGTGTTGGCCCTTTCAAGGACTAAAATAGTGAAGTAATAATAAAAAACACAGAAATTGCAGAGGCACTAAACCAATATTTTGTCTCACTGAGGCAGATAATTTCTTCCCAAAACCTGCAGTTACTACAGAGGATGTTGGTGAAATTATTATAACTAGGGAGAAAGTTTTAAGTAAAGTGATGAAATTAAATGCAGATAAATCCTTGGCATTAATGGCATGTACCATAGGGTATTAAAGGAGATGGCAATAGATGCATTAGTTATTATGTTTCAAACTTCACTGCATTCTGGAAAGATACTAATGGATTGGAAAGACTCTAATATTGACAAACATTCAAAAAAGGAAATGGGCAATAATTGGGAAACTATAGACTAGTTAGTTTCACCTCCACAGTGAGGTACCTGCTACAGTCAATCTTAAAGAAGATAAGTGAACACATGGAAAAATGAAGCTCAATTCACCAGGGTTAGCATGGTTTAATGAAGGACAAGTCATGCTTGATAAACTTGCTGGAGTTCTTTGAGGATTTATCCAGCAAGGTGGGTTATGGGGATCCAATGGATGTGGTATATCTAGACTTTCAGAAGGCATTTGACAAGTTACCACATAAAAGACTGATCCAGAAGGTTAGATCTTAGGGGGCTAAGGGGTAGAGGTTAGGGTTAGGGTTAGGTTAGGGTTAGGGTTAGGGTTAGGGTTAGGGTTAGGGTTAGGGTTAGGGTTAGGGTTAGGGTTAGGGTTAGGGTTAGGGTTAGGGTTAGGGTTAGGGTTAGGGTTAGGGTTAGGGTTAGGGTTAGGGTTAGGGTTAGGGTTAGGGTTAGGGTTAGGGTTAGGGTTAGGGTTAGGGTTAGGGTTAGGGTTAGGGTTAGGGTTAGGGTTAGGGTTAGGGTTAGGGTTAGGGTTAGGGTTAGGGTTAGGGTTAGGGTTAGGGTTAGGGTTAGGGTTAGGGTTAGGGTTAGGGTTAGGGTTAGGGTTAGGGTTAGGGTTAGGGTTAGGGTTAGGGTTAGGGTTAGGGTTAGGGTTAGGGTTAGGGTTAGGGTTAGGGTTAGGGTTAGGGTTAGGGTTAGGGTTAGGGTTAGGGTTAGGGGATCTAATTCCTATGTTCCTGTACCTCAGATGATGTACCTCAGGTTAATGTTTCTGCCATTGAGTGATGAAATGAGTTAAAGAGAAGGTTTGCGTGTGATGGCAATATATCCACAGGTGCTTTGAGGATGTATATGTCAGGTAGTCAGCCCTTCAGTGAGTTGGAAGCACAATACCTGCAGCATTAGGACATTAGCAGTATAAGATAGACGAGCAGTCATATGATGCATGTGATGCTGAGGCTTGCAAGTCAATGTGATATGATTACATTGTGGCACAGGCTGACTGATAGCCCCGTGACAGAACTTGCAGTGAGAACACAGATCAATCAATCTCGTCCTGCATCAGGTCTGAGTTCTTAGGTGAGGCCCATAGATGCTGACTTCGAGATGATCTTTTCCCTGATGACCCGAAACTCTGCTGGAGTACTCCCAGGTGCCATCACACAAGAAGAGGACATCCCTTCTTTTCTGGACAGCCTAGAGCATGACATCTGGTAAGATCTCACTAAATCTAGGACCCAGTTTTTTGCAAGAACATCTAATGAGCTAAAAACTGTGTGCACTTATAAGAAAACTTGCCCTGGACCATGGTGGAAATTATACCCTCTAAGAAACCCATGATTGTACTTTAATCGTAAAATAGGTAAAAACCATGACTGCAGATGCTGGAAACCAGAGTCTACATTAGAGTGGTGCTAGAA
>NC_057726.1:48682676-48700589 GCF_004010195.1 Chiloscyllium plagiosum
CTCCCCCTCCCACTCTGCCGAGGACATGGAGGTCCTGGGCCTCCTTCACTGCCGCTCCCTCACCACCCGACGCCTGGAGGAAGAACACCTCATCTTCCACCTCGGAAGACTTCAACCCCAGGGCATCAATGTGGACTTCAACAGTGTCCTCATTTCCCCTTCCCTCATCTCACCCCAGTTCCAAACTTCCAGCTCAGCACTGTCCCCTTGACTTGTCCTACCAGCCTATCTTCTTTTCCACCTATCCACTCCAACCCCTTCCTACCTGACCTATCACCTTCATCCTCTCCCCCATTTACCTATTGTACTCTACGCTATTTTCTTCCCACCCCCACCCTCCTCTCATTTATCTCTCCACCCTTCAGGCTCTCTGCCTTTATTCCTGATGAAGGGCTTTTGCCCGAAACGTCGATTTTACTGCACCTTGGATGCTGCCTGAACTGCTGTGCTTTTCCACCACCACTCTCATCTAGACATTAATCGGAAAATTCCAGCCATAGTATAGAATTTACAGTTTTTTATAATGATTCAGATTGGATTTTTGAATGAAGGTAACCTCGACCAGATCAATTTGTTATTTAATAATTCAGCTGGAGAGACGTTATTGTGCCTTCCACATTGCAAAAATATATAACCAAATTAAGGCAAATAAACAATATGAAGGAATATAAACTAATATCCATGAGATAAGAACAATCCTTAGAAATGCAATTTTACATTTATTTTCAGTCACTTGTTAAAGTCAATGCATAAAGTGATTTGTAACTTCAATGATGTCGAAGAAACATTGTTGCTGCTGAGCTGTGTTAGATTTGTTTTGAGTTTTATCCCATATTTTGCTATATTGAAAATAAAAATGGCAAACTGTGACTGCCCTTCATCTTGAAGGACAGCTAAACATCGCTTAGCATCGAGAGTTTGGTGCTGGAAAAGCACAGCACATTCCTGATGAAGGGCTTATGGCCGGAACATCGATTCTCCTGCTCCTCAGATGCTGCCTGACCTGCTGTGCTTTTCCAGCATCACACTCCCAACTCCGATCTCCAGCATCAGCAGTCCTCACTTTCTGCTAAACATTGCTAAGGTAGTACAGTGGCATTTGATGTTCTTTCATACGTAACAATGACCAGAATTCGGGGCATCCAGAGGGAACATAATAATCCCAGAATGCAATTAGGGGAGAAGGGCTTGTCTACCACAGTACAACACAATTGAACCAATGCTAACTAGATGCTCACAGTTGCATGTTTCCAAACAAGGTTGCTGACTAGCAATCAGTCATAAAGACTCTGCCTGATGACTTATGTGTTTTTTTTCTCCTCTTTTCACAAACCTAATTGGGTTGCCAAAGGAAATTGCTGCCCTTGTTAACATGGGTTAACTCAGTGGAGACTGGGGATTTCACCTGAAGCCTGGTGGTTGCTGTGAATTATCAGTGCACTGCCTTTACCACTGGGCTATGTTTGAACCTGAGCTTCCTCTTTTGCACTTGCGTTTATAAGTGTTATTTTTATTATTTTATTTCTCATGTCATTTCTTTCCTCAGCGCAAGGCCATTTTTGGGATTTCCCATAAATTAGCGCTTAAGGACACAAATAGCAGTAGTAAATGCAGCTGATTCATATATGAGTATTCTAACTTACAGATGTCTAAAAGAGATCTAAACATTTAGAATTTCTCATTCAAAATAAATATATTTGCTCTGGGGCTATGGGCATTCTTTTCTTTTTAAACAGTAGTTGAAACTGCAGAAATCAGATCGTTCTGCAAGGCACTACTACAGTTTATTTTTCGAACATTGTTAAAACCAATTTTCTTTCACATTAGATCATTGAATAAATGTTTCAATAAAAGTCACCCAACCACATTTAATGCCACCTTGCATTTTTGTTGTGAGCCCAAGAAGAAATCTTTAAACACACCTTCTATTAAAAGCAGAGGAATTATAACAATTGAAGCTTAATAATTCCTTTCCTGGATAACTGTTCTGGATTCTCATCTAATAATTTCTTTGAAAAACACAACTGATTGAAAGCTGATTTTTAAAAAAATCCTAATTATGAAAGAAAATGGCCTAGATTTTGTTGTGGTAACAATAGTAAAATCAATAATGTTCACTGTCATCAATTCACTGAAATTTACAATAAATTGATGAGTCTCAACATGTATAGAAATCTGGAAATTTGCTGTTAATGAACCTAATTTTTAGAGGAACTAAATGTTTATTTTAGTCATGAACAGACAGGAACTTCCACTATGTTATCGCTATAAAACCCCTTGAAAAAGCTCTACCTTGTTGAATGAGTAATAACTGAGTTTTTTTGTGGCATATTAAAGTCATAATTATTTCTAAACACCCTCACTGACCTGAACAAAGAATTCTATATGGAATGTGAAATTCAATCTTTTTTAAAAAAAATGAATATCTTTAAAGACTGACACATTCTAAATCAGTGGTTTATTTTGCTTCAACCTTAATCCAATCAGTTTTGTTTTGCTCTCTGTAAACGTAAAACTAAAAAATTTAAAGTGTTTTTATCCTTGTGCTTTGCTTGTTGCGAAAACTTCAATTTATTGGTTTCCCTTTTGATTGTTGACATTAATGCTATTACATGCTAAGATATCCTCTTGACTCAGAACCTGATATAAACCAGAAAAGGAAGAGTTTCCTACTAGAGGGTTTGCTAGATCTTTATGGGTAATTTTCTTCAAAAACAGTAGCAACCACCTTTTCTTCATCAAATAACTTAAAATCCTGGCCCATCGTGTCTTGGAAATATACTAGACCCCCATTTTCACCACAACAGAAAGCCCCTCCATTCTGGCGAAAATGCTGGAAGAAGTCAAGAATCTTTAGCCCTCCTGCCAAACCAAGGTTCGTTCTCAATGCATTTATTTTGGATGGCAAGTGATTCCTTTCGAAAAGAGTACTATTGTGGATATGGTCGTAGGACACCTTGGTGCTGGGGCTCAGGAGTCATTTGGAGAGGGTCAGATGCCCTTTTAGAATATTAACAGACAGAAACATATGTAAAAGTGAGTAAACCTGATGAAATTGTCCAACTTGGCAAGCCGTGTCAAGAAATATCAACAAGCATAAATCTGTCGGGAAGTGTCAATATGTGTGTTTGATGAGTTATTTTCTCAACAGAGTGTCATCTGCAATGTAGAAATTTAAGGAATAGAATTACAGTTTTTCTCCAATATGCATGGGGATATTTGTAGCTATTCTATTAGCATAGAGGTGAAGGGGAAAAAGATAGTGGGTGGAAATAAGCACTAGCTTGGTGGGAGCATACGTCTGTGTGGATGGGTAAAGGGGATGGTATTGGGTTGCACAGGTTGTCGTGGGAGGGGCATGAGAATTTTGCAGGAGGTATGAGAGTTGGAGGATTTTCCTTTCTATTTCTCTGGTTTTGGAAGGTACTCCTTTGGTGCAGCCAGGGCATTGTTTAGGACTGTGAAAAAGCATGCTTGTCTATAAAACATGCCTGAGCTCAATGGATATCACTTAGCCGTCAGGAAAGTGTTCCAAGATGTAAAGTTGGAAAAAAGTTTTCGCAATTTCAAAGTTGCTAACTTTCTAGCAACTGCTCATTTAGTGGAATGTTTAAGCATTGATTATATGAATAAAATGCTTTTCATTCGATATTGAGCATTGGGCTATTTTTGATTCAAAGTTATTTTAGAAGACATTGAGAAAGTAGAGCTGAATAGATTATTTTCATCATTCCACCATATTTCCTATTAGAAAAGTCATCAGCCTTAAAAGCTTTTCAGAGACGTTTTCTAATTTAAAGTTTGGCCAATATTGACTTATACTTATGGTAGTGCCAGGTTCCGAAATTTCTGTAAGAGTTAAATGCAGATGAACCCTGTGGAGATTTTACTTTTAATTGTTACAGTTTTTGCATGTGCAATTCCTGCATTTGAATTTATAAATTAACTGAGAATCATACACAGAGTCCAGCATGTAAAATATGATTGTTAAATGTGGAATTTGCAAACTTTAGTGTATTTTCTGATATAACATAGAATCCCCCCCTACAGTGTGAAAAGAGGCCATTCAACCCATCAAGTCTGCACCAACACTCCAAAGAGCATCCCATCCAAACCCAGCCCCTTACCCTATCCCTGTAACCCTGTACTTACCATGGCTAATCCATCTAGCGTGCACATCCCTGAACAATGCAGAGAATTTAGCATGTCTAATCCATCTAACCAGTGCATATCGGGAGGAAACTGGAGCAACCAGTAGAAACCCATGCAGACACAGGGAGAACGTGCAAACACCACACAGATAGTCACCCAAGGCTGGAATCAGCCCCAGGTTCCTGGTGCCATGAGACAACAGTACTAACCACTAAGCCATCGTGCCACCCATCAGAAAGGCAACTACTGAATCTTGAAGTATGATGTAAATTAAAGTTCAAGATTTGTGTTCCAAATTTGGATGTACAATTTATTATGTACCTAGACCTTCTTACCTGTTGTACATTTTTGAACCTGTTAAAATGTGGCTATTGCGTAATCTGTTGAATTGAACTTTCTCCTCAAAGACTTTAGTAAATTGCAGTATACATCAGTTGATTATGTGAAAGTGAGGACTGCAGATGCTGGAGATCAGAGTCAAGATTAGTGTGGTGCTGGAAAAGTACAACAGGTCAGGCAGCATCCGAGGAGCAAGAAAATCGATGTTTCAAGCAGGAACATTATGTCTGTCTTAGCCCCAGCAAGTGATCTTGGATCAGAAGAGTAAAATAAAATTTCTGACTTATTCTATTTTTTAGCTCAATGAATGTGAAGTAAGTTGGATTTGTTGATTACTGCTCTGCAGTGGTTGAACATACATTGAGCCATGTCTGTCATGTTTGTCAGATCTCTCAACTTCGTCTTTGATCTACCTCTGTAAAAAATTATTCAAAATGGAAAAGATTGGATTGGTGAAGACTGTCCTTTACTTTTAAAACTTCCTCCATATCCAATTTTCCATGAGAGAGAGGCAGGGACAAAGCTATTGTCTCATTTTCATTACTTCTACTATTTTATAAAATTAGGATAAAATTATACCCTCTTGGACCCTTTAAAGTTGTTCCAAATTATTGCTGTATTGGTAACAGTGATGACTTTTATCTGATACAAAGAACAATTGATCAGCAGTTTATCACACACATTGGCAGTTAGACAATCCTGGTGCTCCTTGGGTAGGAGTTGCAATTTCCTGTTCTATTTTACCTCCAGATGCTGTCTTCCATTGAAAGTTGTTGTAAGTTTCCTAGTTATATCTCAAAACCAGGAATTTGGAGCAGATTGCACCCAATTAGATTTTTCTCCCAAAGTGAGAGCTTCACAGAGGTAGGTGCTGTTGTTAGTTCTTGTTGATGATTTTTTCTCTGGACAGTTTACACCACTGATACCTTTATGTTTTACGTGTGCATCATTGCTCCAAGCAAGTGAACCTTCATCAACCTTGCCATAAAAACTGCCAGCAACCTAAAAGAATCCTGGATTACTTGTGATCCCAGAGTACCAAAATATAAATTTTCAAATAATACATCAAATTTATGTTATTTATGGACAAATAGCATAGCTTGATAGCAATTTGAAAAGCAAAAATGTAGTCAGCTGATAATTGATCATTGTCTCTCTGGAGAGACCCCAGGAAGTGCAAACCCCAGGATTGGCAGTAATACCAGTGTTGGAGTGGTGTTGTCAGCAGTCCTCAGAATCAAGATGATGGCTGCCGAGTTAGATGAGACTTCAGAGAACTGAAGAGCCTAATTTTGGGTCTACATGTTCTTCTGCAGTGGAGGCATTGATGCTTTATGTTGGTGTTATCAGCACATGACATGTTTACATGGCCAGTTTTTATTATAAATGTGGCATGCATAAGAGACTTGGAATGTGTATAAAACACCTCATCAAAAAGCTCAACCACAGTGATATGAACTGCCTTCAGAAATTTATGAAGAGAGATGGCAGAACAAAATACCAGACACTGATGTGCTCACCTGAGTGGACATCAAACTCCCACAGCATAGAGAGTCAGTCACAATTAAGTCGGTCTGGTCGTGTAGCCAGACTTAAGACTTGATTAACGAAAGACATCTTCTGTGCAGAGCTTGAATCTGGAGTACTTTATGACAGTCAGAAGAATCATCACAAGAATACTCTGAAAGAGCTTTTGATATCAACTTTGAACCGTTATGGAGACTTGGCCAAGATGACTGCACTTGGTGCAATTAAATATAAAAACAACACAGCCAACTTTGTAAGCAAGCACATATCAGAGGCAGAAGGAAAACATAAGAAGAAAAAAAAATCCCAAGCCGGCATTTTGTCCACAATTCAATCCTGGTATCCTGACCAAAATGGAGCAAAATCTTCTGGCTGCAAAGTACATGACTATCAGAATCCAAACAAACACTCTAGATGATAAACATGGTCATCTTCTTCTCAAATAATGGCAAGACAGACTACTGATTTATAATGGAAAAGTTAATTGTACATAACACTTTGCAAGCATGACACTCTATGACTGAATATTATCTCAAGCCTCCAATTGTAAATGTATTTTTAAAATTAACTTCAACTTACAAATTGTCCAGAAGATGGTGCTAGTCAGGTATGTTACTCTTCTTGCTGTTTGCAGTATGAAACTTTGCAAAAGATACTATTGTTGGTAAGGATACTTAAACATATTACAACAAAATAAGCCCATAGAATTTTTTTAACTTGAAAACTTGGTTATTATGTGTATTTAAAGAAAATTGATTTTGTTTTATTGCTAAGGAATGGTTAATCCTGCAGGAAAAATAGATTAATTATATAGCTTTTTAAAAAAAAGAATTGTTACCACGCTTCCCATGTTTGAAATTTTCATTTGTTGTGGAAAGATTTATTATCTAAAGTTCATTTCTAAATTGACAAAAATCTCAACAACAAAACCATCCACATTTTACACGCTGTGTTTGGTCATATCTAGCTGATAGATAATGCATAGTGATGAACTCTATGGAAAAATGAGAAAATGATTGAGTTGAGTTCTACAAAATAAGTCAATAAAAATTATTGTGACGTCAATTAATGACCATTTAGTTCCTATTATCTTTTTGTTGCAATCATCCACGGTGTTGTTCCAGCTGATGACATTTTGAATGTTTAAAAGATAACCAGCAAAATCATGGGTTGACATGAAAGTTAACGAGTCTTTTGCAAAAGTGTTTTGTTTAAGTTAATCCATTGCGAGATTTCCAATTTAAATGGGTTAAACTCTGCCTGTAGTTAAGACAATTGTCTGAAAAAAACTCTAAATGCAATTAACACTGTGTTTCATTTTACAACAATGTTTAAGTTGTGAGAGTCTGCAAATAGAGTTTAACACTCCAATATGATCACACCCTGTTGTGTTCTGAAAATAAATGCAAAGTCAGGCTTACAATGCCACAGTATTTATTAAAAAGAAAGTAATTACTCTTGGATAACCTATGCAGCTTAGTTTTCATCAAATTGAAAACTGGTCAGGACCAAGAATCAAATCAGAACTAAGAGAGATTTGCAAAACCAGAACACAGCTCCTTTTCTACAGTATTCTTTTGCCTACACTTTTTCAGTGTTTGCTTCTGAGGACACTGACTCATTACTTTTGTCCAGTGCCTCATCCAATTCATCTGATTTAATGCAGTAGTCTAGATTAGATTAGATTCCCTACAGTGTGGAATCAGGCTCTTTGACACAACAAGTCTACACCAACCCTCTAAAGAGTAAGTGCCCTGACTAATACACCTAACATTATAGGCAATTTAGCATAGCCAATTCACCTGACCTGCACATCTTTTGGAATGTGGGAGGAAATCAGAGCACATGCAGATACAGGGAGAATGTGCAAACTCCACATGGACACTTCCCTGAGGCCAGAATTGAACCCTGGTCCCTGGGGCTTTTGGTCGCAGTGCTAACCACTGAGCCACAGTGCCACTCTAGAAATGAGAGCTTGTCTATGATAGGCCATAATGAGTTGACAAAGTCTGTATTTTCATTTTGGAGATGAGAAACAGAAGTGATGATTGTTTTTATGTTCAAATCCACCCTCATGGGAGATACAGTTACTTGTTAGAATTTTGACCAGGTTATCTTCAATTGGTATGGAGAGGGGTTCCCTTCATAATTAAATGTAATTGATATGTTGTTGTCTTATGACAATTTAATAAGTTAGCAACAAAAAGTATTTTTGTTTTCAAAATAACTGATGCACTCTTCTGCCTAAGTAGACCTTCCACCGCTTAGCAAGCCCACAGTTTATACTTCCTTCATCTATTCACAAAGCTAGAAGATTATAACCAGGCAGTGACTACACTTTTCACTGTATCAATCTCAAACTTAAGTTTAATGGAGATAGTATTTATTTCTGCAGAAGCAGCTACTACATTTCCCCGTAGAGATTCGGTATCATAAGCAAAAAAGGAAATACTTAAGTGATTTCAAGTTTTTCTTGCTCATTAATTGACTATCCGTTTTTAACAGGATTTAAACCATTCTTTCTTCCTGACCCCTGAAACCTCCTCTTCCCCACCCAACACCATTGCAGGTACCTCCTCCTTCCCTTCCTGTCCCATTCCTTTCATAACTATCTCCTTTCTTACAGTAGGTAAAAACAGTAGGTAAATGACCAGATTCTGGATTAGTGGTGCTGAAAGAGCACAACAGTTCAGACAGCATCCGAGGAGCAGTAAAATCAACGTTTCGGGTAAACGCCCTTCATCAGGAATCCCCCCTGTATTCCTGATGAAGGGCTTTTGCCCGAAACATTGATTTTACTGCTCCTCGGATGCTGCCTGAACTGCTGTGCTCTTCCAGCACCACTAATCCAGAATCCTTTCTTGCAGTCACTGCCTCTACACTCACGATCTACTCTTCTCCACTATTCCTTGCAGACTTCCATCCTTCTCCTTCCTCATCACTTGTAACTCACTATTTCTGTGCCATCCCTCTTAGCTTATCCCTCTCCACAACCTCTGTACAGCCACCCCTTTTGCATCTTGCAGCTTCTCTTTCTTCCCTCAGATATTCTGTCCAATTCTACTATGGAGGCAATTTTTCTCTGAGTGGTCATCCCCTTGACTGAATTCTCCTGGTCACTTTGGGGATTATGGGTGTAACATCATCTACTGCCCCTCTGTATTTTAAGTGCTGATGTGAGCATTATTTTGACTCCATGACAGTGAAAGAATGGCAATATAGTTCTAAGCCAGGACAGAGTGTCTTAACATAAGTTTGCAAATGGCAGTGATCCCATGTAACAGCTCTTTGTCCTTCTAGGTGGTAAACTTAAGGGTTTGTAAGGAGCTGATAAAGGACACCTGGTATAGTGCATATTTTAGATGGTGCATTCTGTTGCCATACATTGTATAGGAAATGAAAGTAGTGAACACTTGAGATGGTAGAGGGGGTTCTGATCAAGTGGCCTGCTTTGTCCTGGATGTTGTCAAACTTCTTGAATGTTGTTGGAGATACACTCATTAGGGAAAATAAGGAATGTTCCATTGTACTTCTGACTTGTGTCTTGTAAATGATTGGTTCTGGGAAGTTTGGATATGACTTACCCATTCCAAAATTCCTAGTCTTTTGTCTGCTCTGATAACTACTATAGTTATACGATTGGTCATGTTCATTTTCCATATAATGGTAACCTGCTAGATTTCAGTAATGGGATTTCAGTGATAGTAATTCCAATGAACATCAAGAATAGATGTTTAGATTCTGACTTGTTATCTGGTAGTTGTGGTGCAAATGTTACTTGCAATTTATCAGCCCAAGCCTGAATATTGTCTAGGTTTAGCTGCAAAATGGCATGCACTGCTTCAATATTTCAGGATCCCAAGAATGGTACTGAACACTGTGCAATCATCCTCACTTCTGACCTAATGATGGAGGGAAGATCATTGAAGCAGCTGACTATGGATTAGACCAAGCACACTACTCTGAATAATTTCGGTAAAGGTGTACTGAGGCTGGGATGATTGACCTCCAATAAAAATAGCCATTTCTCTTGTTTTCAGTATAACTTCAAGCAGTGGAGAAACCCTTCTGATAAACATCTACTGGGTTGATTGTTCTAGGATTTCCTGATGTTAAGGAACCTCACCTTGCCTAATTGTACCAGAACTGTAATGATATCTGGAGCCAAGTGCACTTCGATTTGAGCAGTTTGTTGCTGTACAATTGTAGCTTGATAGTATTATTAATAACTTCCATCACATTACTGGCGATTTAGTAGTAAGTCGGGTTGGCTGTGTTAGAGCAGGGCCTGGCTGGCTGTTCTCAATAATAATTGGGGATGGCCAGTAAATGCTGACTTAGCCCATCTGGAAATAAATGTTTCTCGTTATGGAAATTCGGACGATAATCTGCGTGACCAATATTTCGTCTGAGGTAAAGAACCAAAAGCGAAACACCCCATTTCGAAAATCGGTTTGAAAATAATGGATTGCAGTGAATGAATCATTTAATGTCTGTTGTGTTGTCGTGAAAAGTGGGTGGGAGGGGTTTGTAGTTCGTAAGAATGTCCACTTGGAGGGGCGATGGTATCGCTGAAGAATGAACAGCAACACGTTTCAAACCCTGTCTCCCATTTTACAATGCGATGCGCTATATTGCTCTTTTTTTTCCCCAAAAAAGCAAGACACCGTTCTGGGATGTTTTCTTCACATTGAATTTGTTGAGCACGTATCTTACGACCTGTAGCAGACCTGCATTAACTTGTTAGGTTCTCAGCTGGAAAGAGAGAACGTTTCCAATAAGAAGGCGGTGTTGGGAAAGCATGCGTTTAATTGTTTAAGTCTTTAAACAGTTATGTTTGATCATGAATTTGTTACAGGTCATTGTTAATCCGCAGTAAAAGCGAAACAGTCCCAAATCTCTCACCCATTCCAACTGGACAAGTCTGTACCGAAATATTAAACCGCTGTATATATTAGATCTAGACGATACATTCAGATGGTTGGGATGGTACCAAAGCTGTTAGGTATGATCTTGAAGGTTCCCTTAATAAAAGGGGGATGCAGCGAGTTTGAGAAGATCCCTGCATGTGGCGTTAGCTCCAAAATATCAAAGCATTCCTTTGTGTGTTTGTACCACAAACCTCCTTCAAGAGACAGACTTTTTTCTTCTTATCATTAGAACGGCGAAAGTTTAATTCCGCTGTATTTTGCATCCAGCTGACCCAATGCACACCATGAGCTCGAATTATATGTAGCCGTTGACCAAACTTTACTGCAGCCTCTGGTTGATAAACGAGTTTGCGAAAATTCCTTTAATTTGTGCCGGAACCTGTTGCATTCGTTCGCTCTTATTCGATCGGAAGAGGAACACAACAACCACTAACGACATACAGATGTCCCCGCGGGTTGTTAAAATTGGAGTTGAGTTATGATGATGTGCGTTTAAGTCAGATGAAAGGGGCAGGTGATTAAAGTTAGTCGAGAAATGATTAAATAGCCAGTAAACGAAGCCTGTCTTTTCCAAAAGTAGTCAATCTTCCAAATGGTAGGAATGATTTAGAGGTGGCGGTGATGGACTGGGGTGTGCAAAGTTAAAAATCACACAACACCAGGTTATAGTCCAACACGTTTATTCAGAAGCACTCCGAAAGTTAGTGTTTCCAAATAAACCTGTTGGACTATAATCTGGTGTTGTGTGATTTTTAACCCCAACTGGTGAATGACAGCTATGTATAATTTGTCCCCTCTTTTCCATACCTTAAGTAAATTCAATTACACTGTGGTCAGTGGTGTTGAAGAAAATAGCTGGAAGTTCCTTATCACTTAATATCTTTGTCGGAATTAAATGCTTAGTAATAAGGGTAAAAGTTATGTAAGATGTACTTGATATTTTATATTAATTGTTGTTGGGTAACTTGGGTAGCAAAGGAGTTTTTCTTTTGAAATGTTAAGTTTTTAATAATCACTTTACTTGACCTTTTTTGAACATTGTGTGATGCATTTTTTTTGACCAGGATATCTCCATGTTACTAAATGTCAATGAGGCTATGTGAAGCACTACCTACTAGAGAGTTACAGAGCATTAGTCAGAGTAATTGAAGCTAAGGTGAGGCAGTTCTAGATAAAGAATACTACAAAGCAGATACCAAGAAAGAAATGGTGCTGGGAGAGTATGCTTTTAAAGCAGGAAAATAAGGAAGACTCCAATGGGAAGTACTGAGGATCAGAGGGACCTTGGTATACGTGTACATTGGTCCCTTAATGTATCAAGATTGGTGGATAAAGTGATTCAGAAGGTATATAATTACCTTTATTAGTCAAGGCATGAGTTTAAAGAACAGGGAGTTTATACTGGAACAGTTTAAAACATTGGTTAGTCCATTGCTAGAGTATTGTATGTAATTCTAGAATCCAAGTTATAGTAGGGATGTGATAGCACTGGAATGGGTGCTTGTTGCCGGGGGTTGGAGAGTTTGTTACGAAGAAAGATTAAACAAACTTGGGGTCGTTCCCTTGAAGCAGAGGAGATTGAGTGGATGTGGTTGAGATGCATAAGATTGAAAAGGATATGTAAGATGGTCAGGAAGCAACCCTCCTCTTCACGGAGGGATCAGGGGCATGATATAAGGGAAGGAGGCAAAAAGTTTAGAGGGGATGAGGAAAGATTTCTAAGCTGTGGTGGCAGCTTGTGTAATCTACAATTTTAAAAACCATACGAGAGAAACTGAGCAGGTCTGGCAACATCAGCAAAGAGAAACATTTGAGTCCAATGTGGCTTTTTGTAACTCCTTTAGATTCAAATAAGTCATAACTGGGTTTAATGTTAACTGTTTCTCTTTCCCCAGATACTGCTAGATCTGAGTTTCCCCAGCATTTTCTGCTATTATCTCAAATTTTCAGTATCTGTAGTACAGTATTTTGCTTTTATTTGACTGCATTGTCTACAAGATGGCTTACAGCTGACCAAGGCTTCTTCAACAGTACTGTGCAAATCTGTGAGCTTTACCAATTAGAAAGGCAAGGAGAGCAAATATGTGGGAATAAGGCCACCTGCAAGTTCCCTTGCAAACTATGAACCATCCTGATTGGAAGTGTATTCCTGTTCCATCATTGTTGCTGCATCAAAATCCTGGAATTCCAACATTCTGTCATCCCTACAGCCTAAGGACTACAGTGGTTCAAAAAGGCAGTCCTGAAACATCGACTTCTGTACCTCCTGATGCTGCCTGGCTTGCTGTGTTCTTCCAGCCTCCTGCCTGTCTACCACCATCTTGAGGGCAGTTAGAAATAGGGAATAATTGCTGGTGATAAACGTATACCATGAGCAGTGTTTTCTAGTGTTCAATAACTCCCTTTTTGATCCTAGTATGTTATTGTGGAGTCATTGATAATCTACCTGGTATACATGGTTTTTATTTTCCTGATCACCAGATAAGGAATAATATTCAAGCTTAATATTGCATTTGCTTTAAAAATCTAATTGACTGCCTAGATTCCAAAATTACTTCTATCTTCTTAAGTGAATTCTCAAAACTTGCTGGGAAAGAAAAACATTTTATTGAAGCATGAACTGCAATATTCCTGTTGATATTGAAGTTATTTATCTGGTCTTTTGACTGCATTGTCTCTTAACTCCTGCAAATTTTCTCCTTTTATCCTGATTGTTTAGGAGAAATAGCAATCCAATCAGAAAACATCTGAACCATTTCCAATCCCAACTTTAATGTTAAAGCCCTTGACGAATCATGAAAAGATCATTAGAAACTTGCATCACAGAAGAAGGCCATTCACTGAGCTGGCTCTTTGGAACGCTGCTTTGTCCCTCAATACCACTTTTTCTTTAACTTCATAAATTCCCATTCTCAAATGTCGTCCTACACCTCAAGTTTTTTTTTCCCAAAATGACCTGTGGAATTTGCTTCTGCAATCTTTTTGGGAGAAAGCATTCCTGATCCCTACAGTTTTCTTGTTCCCTGCATACCTCTCTCCAGAGACTTGGTCCAGACCTTGAATCCGACTAGATGATTTTTGTAACACTCACCCCAGCTCTTAAACCACATGCCAAAGAGAATAGAATAGAGAGAGAAAAATAAAACTATCAAACCTCCAATCATCTTAAATTGGGTCACCCTTGACCTTTTCTGCTCCAAAGAGATGCTTAAATTTTGTTTTCCCTCACCTTCATTACTATATTCTGTTCTGTCCCTAAAATGTTGTACTTCCTGTTTTACTAGCCATTACTTACTTGGAAGAATTCCTCTAAACTGGTACTGATCCTAAGACATTTCCTCATTTAGGACAGAGATGAGGAGAAACTTCTTCACCCAGAGAGTGGTGGCTGTGTGGAATGCTCTGCCCCAGAGGACAGTGGAGGCCCAGTCTCTGGATTCATTTAAGAAAGAGTTGGATAGAGCACTCAAGGATTGTGGAATCAAGGGTTATGGAGATTAAAGCAAGAACAGGATACTGATTAAGGATGATCAGCCATGATCATATTGCATGGTGGTGCAGGCTTGAAGAGCAGAATGGCCTACTCCTGCACCTATTGTCTATTGTCTATTTTCACTTAAACCTATCCTCTGTTTCCTTCCCATTGGAAATTTGCTTGTTTTGTAAAGGGCTGCTATATATATTATTCTTAAATATAACATTTTTACTTCCAAATGTTATAGAAAGTAATCACTACTCTCCATTTATAATTAAAATAACCATTCTTTCAGTGATCATCCTATTCTTGTTACATCCCTTTTAAATTGTACACTTGAACATTTATTTTTGTTTATCATCAGTTATGACATTTCGACAGCCTTTCATACATTTTGACATGTACACTTCTGAACAAACTGTCCTTATTAAAGTTACATTCATAACTATTTTGTTTCCTCCAAGACACTATCTTGTGTAGGTAATGGTTTTTCCGTTGATTCTTCTTTCACCTGTACACTTCTTTGAAGTTCCTGTTCCTCTCCCATTCCATCTGTTCCTCCGATCAATTAACTCCTCTATTTAATGAATTGCTTGTATTTTCAGCTGAAATTCTATCAGTGCAAGCTCCTTATTTCCTTCATCATGCAGTGGTTGAATTTTACAACTTCATACTATTATAGAGCATGAAACCTGCAATGAAATCCTTGCTTCTCTCATTTCTTTACAGAGACCATTATTTTGTGTTTCATAAATCTGAACAGCTGCCACCACCTCTTGTATTTTATGGCTGGGGGGAGATGGTAATTTACCCCCTTTACCTACCTTCCAGCTGACTGCTACAAAACACTTTTTAGTGTTTTAACCTCTTGAGTGCTATCATCTGAAATAAGACATGAAACGGGCTTTTGTTCAAGAAAAAATGATAAATGTTTACTTCTCAACTCCCAAAATGAACAATAAATGTTCAATCTACACCGATAGTAGATCCGAGCAAGGACAGGTGATTTCTAAAGATGTGACATGCATGTAAATTGCTTACAAAGATGAAAACAACAGGTCACGTGTTTGCACAATCCAATGGTGGGTGAAATATTGCAGACCTAAAGGATTCTTTCAGTTCGTCAAAAATAAACATTAAAAGGTTTTGGCTGTTTCAGAAAAAAAATGTGGCTGAGCTCCTGTGGTGAAGTAATACATAATCTTGCAGAAGGAACTTTTTGCTTCTGCCTAAAGTATCGTCTGAAGTAGGTTCCTGTCTTCTGCCAGGCAAGCGATGGCTTCCCTCCAGATTGACACGAGGCTACCCTCGAATTAATAAAGTGCTGGTTCTCGCGCCTGCCTGTTCCTATCATGTGATAACAGTAGCGAGGATTGTCCACACAATGGGTTGAATTTTGATGTAATTAACACAGAGCGGGGTGAGGTGAAGAGGGTGGAGAATGTTTGTTTGATATTTCATCACTCCAGCTATGATTATCCTCCTGAGTGAATTACAAATATAAGTCAGTGTTCATGGAGGAGAAAGTGAGGGCTGGAGATCAGAGCTGAAAAATGTGTTGCTGGAAACGTCGATTCTCCTGCTCCTTGGATGCTGCCTGACCTGCTGCGCTTTTCCAGCAACACATTTTTCAGTCAGTGTTCATGGGCCTGGCAAGTCCAGCAGTTGTTGATAGTTTCAGATCTTTCGTTGAAATGGTGAATGGTGAAAAGATCAATCAGCACCAGAGATATATTGAAGCATGTCTGTTTCTGGAGGAAACCACAAGTCACCTGACTGTATGGAATCCATTTACAGCCAGTCATACAGCACAGAAATAGACCCTTTGGTCCAACCCATCCGCACTGAACACACATCCCAATCTGACCAGGCTCATTTGCCAGCATTTGGCCCATTTCACGCTCAACATTTGCCATTCATATACCCATCCATTTTGTAAAGACGCAGTACAAATATTCCATTTTGCTTTTGCAAAAAGTAAAAATGAACACTTCCCGAAACATTTACAAGAATATAATGTAACCTTGTTACTCTGACAATCTTCAGTCATCATTCTTTTCCTAAAATTGGGACTCAACTATTTCTGTAGCTTAATGTCTCCCTAAAAGCCTAATTTATTTTATCCTTGCTTTTTGTATAAAACCATCTGTCTCCTCCCTAAGATCAGGACAAGTCTATCTCCTATTCAAAATTCACCTGTATGAAACTTGTAAACTGTGAAATCCAGAAATTTGACTTTAGTGAACCTTTCCTAATAAAATATATATATTTTTAAAAATCCAATTGTGATATAACATACCACATGAATTACTTCTAACTAACTTGTATGATGAATCTTAGCTCCAAGTTTCGACTTTTTTTAAAAAAAGGCAACAAAACTGAAACATTTTTTGAAGCAGTCTGTTCAAAGATGTCAATACACACTCTGGAACAGGTTGGGCTTGAACTTGGGTTGCTTGCTCTAGGAGTACAGCCACTACCTCTGTGCCACCGGAGGGCCCTGTACAGGCTCTGGAATCCAAATATGATTCTATGTAGAGTAATAGGGGAATGGGTCTGGGTGGCATACTCTTTGGAGGGTCGGTGTGGACTTGCTGGGCCGAACGGCTTGTTTCCACACTGTAGGGATTCTATGAAAAGAGCATCAGCTGCTGCAATGGGTGAGGCATGAATTTTTTTCTGCGGTGGGAGTAGAGGGGTGGTAAATGAGATGTTCAGAAAAAAATTAAAACACTAACTACAAATGTACAAATATTAGTGATGGTGTCTTCTACCACATGTAATTTCTCATATATTTTGGGTGTGGCATCAGAGTGCCTCAATTTAAAACAGTGTCAAATCAAGAGATTCTCTATTGGAAAAAGAGGGGAACGGCACTGAAAGCCACTTTCTGTCCTTGCCTCTGACCCATCTAAACCAACTTACTATCGTTGCCTCTGATCCACAAACCAAATTTCTGTCCTTGCCTCTGACCCACCTAACCCACTTTCTGTCCTTGCCTCTGACTGCCAACAAACCCACTTTCTATCCTTGCCTCTGACCCACCTAACCCACTTTCTGTCCTTGCCTCTGACTGCCACCTAACCCACTTTCTGTCCTTGTCTCTGATCCACAAACCCACTTTCTGTCCTTGCCTCTGACCAACCTAACCCACTTTCTGTCCTTGCCTCTGACTGCCACCTAACCTACTTTCTGTCCTTGCCCCTGAAACACCTAACCCAATTTCTGTTCTTGCCTCTGTCCCAAAAACCCACTTTCCGTCCGTGCCTCTGACTCACCTAATCCACTTTGTGTTCTTGCTTCTGACCAACCTAACCGACTCTCTGTCCTTGCCTCTGACCCACCTAACCAACTTTCTGTCCTTGCCTCTGATCCACAAACCAAATTTCTGTCCTTGCCTCTGACTGCCCCCTAGCCCACTTTCTGTCCTTGCCTCTGACTGCCAACAAACCCACTTTCTATCCTTGCCTCTGACCCACCTAACCCACT
>NC_057726.1:48700830-48717681 GCF_004010195.1 Chiloscyllium plagiosum
CTTTCTGTCCTTGCCTCTGACTGCCACGAAACCAATTTCCGTCATTGCCTCTGACACACCGAACCGACTTTCTGCATTTGCCTCTGATCCACCAATCCCACTTTCTGTCCTTGCCTCTGACCAACCTAACCCGCTTCCTGTCCTTGTCTCTGACCCACCAATACCACTCTCTGTCCTTGCCTCTGACACACCTAACACACTTTCTGTCCTTGCGTCTGACTGCCACCTAATACACTTTCTGTCCTTGCCCCTGACCCACCTAACCCACTTTCTGTCCTTGCCTCTGACTGCAAACTAACGCACTTTCTGTCCTTGCCTCTGACCCACAAACTGACATTCCGTCCGTGCCCCTGACCCACCTAACCCACATTCTGTCGTTCCCTCTGACTGCCACATAACAGACCTTTCTGTCCTTGCCTCTGACTGCCACCTAACCCGCTTTCTGTCCTTGCCTCTGACTCACCTAACCCACATTCGGACCTTGCCTCTGACTGCCACCCATTCCACTTTCTGTCCTTGTCTCTGACCCACCTAACACACTTTCTGTCCTTGCCTCTGACCCACCTAACCCACTTTCTGTCCTTGCCTCTGACTGCAAACTAACGCACTTTCTGTCCTTGCCTCTGACCCACAAACTGACTTTCCGTCCGTGCCTCTGACCCACCTAACCCACTTGCTGTGCTTTCCTCTGACCTACACAAACCTCTTTCTATCCTTGCCCCTGACCCACCTAACCCACTTTCTGTCGTTCCCTCTGACTGGCACCTAACACACCTTCTGTCCTTGCCTCTGACTGCCACCTAACACACCTTCTGTCCTTGCCTCTGACTGCCACCTAACCCGCTTTCTGTCCTTGCCTCTGACTCACCTAACCCACATTCGGACCTTGCCTCTGACTGCCACCCATTCCACTTTCTGTCCTTGTCTCTGACCCACCTAACCCACTTTCTGTCCATGCTTCTGACCCACCTAACCCACTTTCTGTCCTTGCCTCTGACCCACCTAACCCACTTTCTGTCCATGCTTCTGACCCACCCAACCCACTTACTGTCCTTGCCTCTGACCCACCTAACCCACTTTCTGTCATTGCCTCTGACCCACGTAACACAGCTTCCGTCCTTGTCTCTGACCCACCCAACCCAACTTCTGTCCTTGCATCTAACCCACCTAACCCACCGTGGGCGGCACGGTGGCGCAGTGGTTAGCACTGCTGCCTCACAGCGCCAGAGACCCGGGTTCAATTCCCGACTCAGGCGACTGACTGTGTGGAGTTTGCACATTCTCCCCGTGTCTGCGTGGGTTTCCTCCTGGTGCTCCGGTTTCCTCCCACAGTCACAAAGATGTGCGGGTCAGGTGAATTGGCCATGCTAAATTGCCCGTAGTGTTAGGTTAAAGGGGTAAATGTAGAGGTATGGGTGGGTTCTGCTTCGGCGGGTCGGTGTGGACTTGTTGGGCCGAAGGGCCTGTTTCCACACTGTAAGTAATCTAATCTAAAAAAAAACCCACTTTCTGTCCTTGCCTCTGACCCACCTAACCCACTTTCTGTCATTGCCTCTGACCCACGTAACGCAGCTGCCGTCCTTGTCTCTGACCCACATAACCCACTTTCTGTCCTTGCCTCTGACCCACAAACCCACTTTCTGACCTTGCCTCTGACAGCCACCTAACCAATTTCAGTCTTTGCCTCTGACCCACCGAACCCACTTTCTGTCCTTGTCTCTGACCCACCTAACCCATATTCTGTCCTTGCCTCTGACCATCAAAACCACTTTCTGTCCTTGCCTCTGACCCACCTAACCCACTTTCTGTCCTTGCGTCTGACTGCCACCTAACCAACTTTCTGTCCTTGCCTCTAACCCACCTAACCCACTTACTGTCCTTGCCTCTGGCTGCCACCTAACCCAATTTCTGTCCTTGCCTCTGACCCACAAACCCACTTTCTGTCCTTACTTCTGACCCACCTAACCCACTTTCTGTCCGTGCCTCTGACCCACCTAACCCAATTTCTGTCTTTGCATCTGACCCAGCTAACCCACATTCTGTTCTTGCCTCTGTCCCAAAAACCCACTTTCCGTCCGTGCCTCTGACTCACCTAATCCACTTTGTGTTCTTGCTTCTGACCAACCTAACCGACTCTCTGTCCTTGCCTCTGACCCACCTAACCAACTTTCTGTCCTTGCCTCTGATCCACAAACCAAATTTCTGTCCTTGCCTCTGACTGCCCCCTAGCCCACTTTCTGTCCTTGCCTCTGACTGCCACCTAACCAATTTCCGTCATTGCCTCTGACCCACCGAACCCACTTTCAGTCCCTGCCTCTGACCCACCTAACCTACCTTCCGTCGTTGTCTCTGACCCACCTAACCCACTTTCTGTCCTTGCATTTGACTGCAAACTAACACACTTTCTGTCCTTGCCTCTGACCCACAAACTGACTTTCCGTCCGTGCCTCTGACCCACCTAACCCACTTGCTGTGCTTTCCTCTGACCCACCCAACCCTCTTTCTATCCTTGCCCCTGACCCACCTAACCCACTTTCTGTCATTGCCTCTGACCAACGTAACGCAGCTGCCGTCCTTGTCTCTGACCCACATAACCCACTTTCTGTCCTTGCCTCTGACCCGCCTAACCAACTTTCTGTCCTTGCCTCTGACCCACAAACCCACTTTCTGACCTTGCCTCTGACAGCCACCTAACCAATTTTAGTCTTTGCCTCTGACCCACCGAACCCACTTTCTGTCCTTGTCTCTGACCCACCTAACCCACATTCTGTCCTTGCCTCGGACCATCAAAACCACTTTCTGTCCTTGCCTCTGATCCACCAAACCCACTTACTGTCCTTGCCTCTGGCTGCCACCTAACCCAATTTCTGTCCTTACCTCTGACCCACCTAACCCACTTTCTGTCCGTGCCTCTGACCCACCTAACCCAATATCTGTCTTTGCATCTGAACCACCTAACCCACATTCTGACCTTGCCTCTGACCCACAAACCCACCTTCTGTCCTTGCCTCTGACCCACCTAACCAACTATCTGTCCTTGCCTCTGACCCACCTAACCCACTCTCTGTCCTTGCCTCTGACCCACCTAACCCACATTCTGACCTTGCCTCTGACCCACCTAACCCACATTCTGACCTTGCCTCTGACTGCCACCCATTCCACTTTCTGTCCTTGCTTCTGACCCACCTAACGCAGCTTCCGTCCTTGTCTCTGACCCACAAACATACTTTCTATCCTTGCCTCTGACAGCCACATAACCAATTTCGGTCATTGCCGCTGACCCACCGAACCCACTTTCTGTTCTTGCCTCTGACCCACCTAACCCACTTTCTGTCCTTGCCTGACCCACTGAACCCACTTTCTGTCCTTGCCTCTGACCCACCTAACCCACCTTCCATCCTTACCGCTGACCCACCGAACCCACTTTCTGTTCTTGCCTCTGACCCACCTAACCCACCTTCCATCCTTGCCTCTGACCCACCTAACCTACTTTCTGTCCTTGCCTCTAACCCACCTAACCCACCTTCCATCCTTGCCTCTGACACACCTAACCCACTTTCTATCCTTGCCCTGACAGCCACCTAACCCACATTCTGAGCTTGCCTCTGACTGCCACCTTACCAATTTCCGTCATTGTCTCTGACCCACCGAACAGACTTTCTGTATTTGCGTCTCACCCACCTAACCCACTTTCTGTCCTTGCCTCTGACCCACCTAACCCACTTTCTGTCCTTGCCTCTGACCCACCTAACCCACTCTCTGTCTTTGCCTCTGACCCACCTATCCCACTTTCTTACCTTGCCTCTGACCCACAAACCCACTTTCTGTCCTTGCCTCTGACCCACCTAACCCACTTTCTGTCCTTGCCTCTGACCCACCTAACCCACTCTCTGTTGTTGCCTCTGACCCATCTAACCCATTCTCTGTCCTTGCCTCTGACTGCCACCTAACACACTTTCTGTCATTGTCTCTGACCCACATAACCCACTTTCTGTCCTTGCTTCTGACTGCCACGTAACCAATTTCCGTCATTGCCTCTGACCCACCGAACCGACTTTCTGCATTTGCCTCTGATCCACCAATCCCACTTTCTGTCCTTGTCTCTGACCCACCAATACCACTCTCTGTCCTTGCCTCTGACCCACATAACCCGCTTTCTGTCCTTGTCTCTGACCCACCAATACCACTCTCTGTCCTTGCCTCTGACCCACATAACCCGCTTTCTGTCCTTGTCTCTGCTAACCCATTTTCTGTCCTTGCCTCTGACCCACCTAACCCACTTTCTGTCCTGGCCTCTGACCCACCTAACCCACTTTCTGTCCTTGCCTCTGACACACCTAACCCACTTTCTGTCCTTGCCTCTGACCCACCTAACCCACTTTCTGCCCTTGCGACTTACCCATCTAACCCACTCTCTGTCCTTGCCTCCGACACACAAAACCACTTTCTGTCCTTGCCTCTGACTGCCTCCAACCAATTTCTGTCCTTGCCTCTGACCTACCTAACCCACTTTCTGTCCTTGCCTCTGACCCACCTAACCCACTTTCAGTGCTTGCCTCTGAACCAGAGATCCCACTTTCCACCCTTGCCTCTGACAGCCACCAAACCCACTGTCTGGCCATGCCTCTGACCAAAAAACCCACTTTCCGTCCGTGCCTCTGACTCACCTAACCCACTTTCTGTCCTTGCCTCTGACCCACCAAACCCACTTTCTGTCCTTGCCTTTAACCCACCTAACCCACTTTCTGTCCTTGCCTCTGACTGCCACCGAACCCACTTTCTGTCCTTGCCTTGTCCTTGCCTCTGACTGCCACCGAACCCACTTTCTGTCCTTGCCTCTGACTGCCACCAAACCCACTTTCTGTCCTTTCCTCTGACCCACCTAACCCACTTTCCATTATTGCCTCTGACTGCCACCTAACCCACTTTCTGTCCTTGCCTCTGACCCATCAAACCCACTTTCTGTCCTTACCTCTGACTGCCACCTAACCCACTTTCTGTCGTTGCCTCTGACCACCGAACCCACGTTCCATCCTTGCCTCTGACCCACCTAACCCACTTTCTGTCCCTGCCTCTGACCCACCTAACCCACTCTCTGTCTTTGCCTCTGACCCACCTAACACACTGTCTGTCTTTGCCTCTGATTGCCACCTAACCCACTTTGTTTCCTTGCCTCTGACCCACCTACCACACTGTCTGTCTTTGCCTCTGACTGCCACCTAACACACTTTCTGTCCTTGCCCCTGACCCACCTAACCCACTTTCCATCCTTGCCTCTGACCTACCTAACCCACTTTCTGTCCTTGCCTCCGACCCACCTAACCAACTTTCCACCCTTTCCTTTGACTGTCACCTATCCCACTTTCTGTCCTTGCCTCTGACACACCCAACACACTTTCTGTCCTTGCCTCTGACCCACCTAACCAACTTTCTGTCCTTGCCTCTGACAGCCACCAAACCCACCTTCTGTCCTTGCCTCTGACTGCCACCTAACCCAGTTTCTGTCCTTGTCTCTGACTCACCTAACCCACTTTCTGACCCTGCCTCTGCCCCACCCAACCCACTTTCCATCCTTGCCTCTGACCTACCTAACCCACTTTCTGAACTTGCCTTTGACTGCCACCTAACCCACTTTCTGTCCTTGCCTCTGACACACCCAACACACTTTCTGTCCTTGCCTCTGACCCACCGCCTCTGACCCACCTAACCCACTTTCTGTCCTTGTCTCTAACCCACCTAACCCAGTTTCTGTCCTTGTCTCTGACTCACCTAACCCACTCTCTGTCCTTGCCTCTGACCCACCAACCGATCTTCCGTCCTTGTCTCTGACCCACCTAACCCACTTTGTGTCCTTGCCTCTGACCCACCTAACCTACTTTCTGTCCTTGTCTGTGACCAGGCATCTAACCCACTTTCCGTCCTTATCTCTGACTGCCACCTAACCCAGTTTCTTTAGATGCCTACAAAACCCCAGTCACCCCATTCTGTTGTGTCTTCCGATCCAGTGAAGAACATTAGGCTTAACCTCGGAGCATTACATATAGTGGCACTGCTCTTAAACTATCGGTCTCTAATAGACCAGCAGCTCTCCGTAGGAGAGAAACGCAACACCCATGGTGTTAAGTCCCGTGCAAGGCCCTGTGAAGGTGTTTCAATTATGTCTGGCATTCCCAACAAAAGTGAGACAAGGAGCAGGCACCAGTTCTTCATTAGTGGAGACCCATTATAAAACCACAATCCTTACCCTTGATTGGTGCTGGCAAATTGTTCAGGAATCATGAGGCAATATACCCTGTCATGTATTACATACCCTCTGTGAATGTAACAAAGACAGCATCAGTCTGTGTTTGCGATAAAGGTGTCATAGGTTATACTATGAGTTCACTATATGACATTTTTACGATCTTGGATGAAATTAGTGGAGTTCAACTCGTCTATTAAACCTTGTTACATTAATATCCTAATATATTCTATACCAATATGTCACAGGAATAAATTTCAAGTTGCTTGATCTTTAATAATTCCTATGTATTCCATTGGTTGCTATTTCTTTATTTACCCCTCTTAATTAAAAGGAAATATAAGTTCATCACATTCCATGCATAGCTTGAGTTTACTGGACAGATTCTTCTCGATGGAGGACTGAGCAACAATGAAGTATATGTGAAGAGGCTACGTTAACACAAGTCTCAATAATAACCTGTGTAACTTTCTAGCAGTGACTCCTCAGTTGCATCATTGCTGTAATTCTTAGACAATAATAACAATTTGAAATCTGGCTGAACAAAGCATTGAGAGATCCAATCAATCAATGAGGAGGAAAGTCAAAATCCCAGGGTTTAAGGATGTTTAGCTGAAGTGGAGCTTGAGGAGGTACAACCACTGGGAAAAGTACAGTGAGATTCTGATGTCTGATTGCGACGATAGAGTGTAAATCAACAGGAAAAATAAATGCTAGGTCCAAGAAGAACTGGATGGACAAATAACATCAAAAACTGGACTAATAACGTAGGTGTGCAGAATTTCCATGAACAACAATGCCAATAGGCTCTGAGGATCTTGGTTAATTAAACAACAATCTAGATAGCAAAAATACAGAATTGTAGAATATTGGGGCAGAGCAACATTGAACACCTGAAATGATGTTTAAATATCACTGATTAAATCGTGAATTCTCTAGTTTCAATTTAAACTCCTTCAAGCTGGGATGTACATCCCCATCTCAGTGAAAATTGGTACTGCTGATGCTGGAGATTAGAGTCAAGATGTGAGTAGTGCTGGAAAAGCACAGCAGGTCAGGCAGCATCCAAGGAGCAGGAAAATCGAAATCTATTGAATATTGTTCTAGATCATTGAGTGCCAATATGCTGGTTCGTTTTTTAACATTACTAGATCTGAGCAATGTTTTTTATTATTCCAACTGTATTATTACATGAAAGTCTCCATCAGGAATAAAGACAAGAAAAAAGTTACATTAAATTTCTGGGATGGAGAAAAAATGGGGAGAAATTGAGATCAGGAATTTCCTTGAAGTTGAGGATTCTTCAACCATCAATGTCACTACTTTTTGCCAGGTGTTAAGAAAGCCTGCATAACTTGAAGCTATTAGGCCATGCTTGCTGTACAGTTATTGGTTTTGTAACTGTACACAGCTTTGCTTCTCTGAGGCTCTGCTTTAATGTTAGTAGAGAGCAACATTTGGCAAAATATTAAAATATTCAGGGTGGTCCACTGCAAAAACTGGACATGATTAAAATGCAGTTTTAACTTTTGGATGCCTGGTCGAAAGCCCAATAGGATCATAAAGAGTTCAGTTGATTTCATTATTGCAACATATTGCAGACCCAGACCAGAACCTAAATAAATTGGTGTTTTTGCATTGCACATCCAAAAATATGCTTCATTAGTGACACCATTAAATATCTAACACCAAGAAAATCTTTTGAACTTTAAAAATACAGCTTGAACCAGTTCCAGGCAGTCCATTCCAGTTTCCTTTTCAATGCTTCAATGTAGTAAACAGAATAATTTAGCCTTCAGTGCTGCTTTTGTCAAATGTCCTATATGTGGAGTTAACATGGTAAGACTGGACATGTTGCTGTTCACAATTTCCCACCCATCCATTTTAATGAATGGAATATCATTGGCAGTACGTGATTGCTCTTCCAATATGTATTTTTTTAAACACAACCAAAGTATGTGAAAAGCAAGAAAAAGGATTTTGTATTTTGTATATTTGTGATCTATGTGACAGTATCTAAAGTGTTTCTTTACAAAAATACCTGCTAATGACCCTTGGATGAACTAAGCACATGCTGACATAAATGTAGACACTCTTTTCTTAAGTAAACATGCTTAAGTTCACATGGAATTGAGGACACCACAGAATACTCTTTGTAGTTGATTGTCTTTATAACCAAGCCACAGAGGAAAAACGAACCTTCTGGTGAAGTGAACTCTATTTGCTCATCCAGTTGTTGATATGCAAAAATCATTTGGCTTTGAGGTCAGTGTGTGACCCAATGACATAGCCAGCAGCATAACTCAATGTTCATGTTTAGAGATGATTAAAATGCACTTTTAACTTATGGAAACCTGATCTTCTGTTCCAATGGTTTGATCACTGGCAATAGTTGTTTCAGAGTTGCAACATATTGCGGAGCTGGACCAAAACTTTTCTTGAGTTATTGATAGTTGTACATTGTTAATCAAAAGTGTTTCTGATATGTAGTGGAGTGATAGAGCTATGACAGTGTTATGTTGAACTTGTCTTCCACCTTTGTACTCTTTTTCCAACCAGAACCATGGTTGATGGAAGAAATCTTCTGTTATAGCATCATATTTCAAAATTCTAATCCTCATATCCTCTACTAAAGCTCCCACCTGGCTAAAGTCCTTTGAAAGTCCTACTTGGTCACCCTGCTAACTTTTTTTTGTTCAGCTCCTATTAAGTACAGTGTGAAATCCAGACACCAAACAAATACATACCTTAAAATGTGATGGGATTTCAGGTTATGTGTAATACACTAAAACCTCCATCTTTAACAAATGTGTCTTGCAACCCATAGTTGCTCAGACGTTCTTTTTAAATAAATTGGCCAGAGTTTTCCAGCTCAATGGGAGAGTTGCTCTGTACTTTGACTCTTTACAACAGTGGCATGCTTGAAATGTTTAGACTTTCCCCAACAGCAAGCTATTATATATAGCGGAATCTAAATAATGGTTACAAACTTTATGTTCTTTAGCAATAACATTAAATACTGGAATTTTATGCACCATTGCATGTCCCTGGTTGGATGCCCATCCTAACTTTAAGCCAACTCGGGCACTTAAGTCTCTGATTAATGGCCGCTCATCTCCATGTTGGTGGAATTTTACCAATTTGGCATCATCATCTGAGATGGGCACATCTGTGTTTGAGCTGGAAGAAGACTTATCTAACAGGATACCCTGTAGGTACCATATATAACTGATTTTCCACAAAACTCCAACCCCCTCTTCCCTTTCCTCAATTCCTGACTCTTTGACGTCTGCAAAATCACCCAGTGCACCCTTGTGATTTAGCTGCTATCATCTTCCCCCTGGGTTGGGGGAGATTGATCGAAGCGTTAGTAGCACTTGGTAACTGGTAGCTCTCATAGGCAGGTCATCCCACAAACACAGCTACTTCCCAACATGAGGGCTGGAAAATAAGACTGTGACTTCTCCTTTTCAGACAGGATGATGGCCACAACCTTAAATGCAACTTGACATTGTATGAGTGAGTGCATGAGTTCCACTCCAGAGAATTGCTCGAATTGATAATCGAGCACAATTGTTAGGGAAAGCTTCATTCTGGGTTGATGTCTTTCAGACAGGATGTTAATGCAAGATCCATCCATCAGAAAGGCCAGATGAATTTCATGTTCTTTTGGAAAAAGAGGAGGGAAAATACATATCTCTCTACCAATTGATTGTGGTTATCATATTGCTATCAGAAGTATCATAATTTGGAGAGAATTTAAATCTGTTACCTGAGGTGGGTACAAAAGGTCCCATATACTTTTTTGAAGAACAGGGATGGGGTCTCTTGACCAAAGCACTGCAACCAACTGAATCACAGATGACATCCTATGATTGTAACCACCATAAACAAGCTTGTGTCTTAAATTTAACATGGTTGTCCATACTATCGTCCCCAAATTCTTCTCCTCCATCACAAGTTGGACTGCTATCATGTGGTTCCATAACTATCTGTCCAGTGGTAGCCAAAGACTCCCCTGTAATGACTTATCCACCTATTGTTAGCTATAGAATCACAAGGAACTATCTCTGAATGCATCCTATCTGAAAAAACAATGTCACGTTCCACCTGCCCACTGATGATATTCAGCTCTACCCCACTACCACCTCTCTTCATCCCTCTGCTGATTATTATTCATTACACTGCTCATCCAGCATCTAATAATTGATGAAAAGAACTCCTCCAACTAACTAAAGGCCATTTCCTTTAGGTACCAACATTCCTTGGCCATTGACTTCCTCACTCTCTCTGTACACTCATTAAACTGATCTTCAATCACCAAGGCAGCACATCAATACCACCATAACATTACTTGGATCTTTTACTACCGAAACTCTCATCCATACCTTTTTGTCACCTCTGGACCTAACTATTCTAATCTGTCCTGGTCAGTGTTCCATGTTCCACCACCCATAAACTTGAACTCACCCAAAGTTCTGCCTCTAGTTTAACTTGAACCGCGTTCCTTTTACCTCTCTGCTCCATGAGTTATGTTGACTCCCAGTTCTGCAACACATCAATTTTTAAATGTAATCCGTGCTTCTGAATTATTTCATGAGCAGGGCCTCCCTCTATCTTATTTACCACCCTCAGCCCAACAACTCTCTATGGTCACTGCTGACTTCCAAGTATGGCCTTTTGTGCATCTTCAATTTTAATCTCTGCATCTGCTTTGACCTTAAACACACACATTTCATCCTGAAACATGTTTGACTCTTTACCTATCTCTCTCCTTTATAAAACTGTCAATACAAGATCTGGACAATATCCAGGCCTGGGCTGACAAGTGGCGAGTAGCATTTGCACCACACAAATACCAGACAATGACCATCTCCAATCAGAGACAATATAACCACCGTTGCTTGACAGTTGATGGTGTTATCATCACTGAATTCCCTATTATCATCATTCTCATGGTTACTATTAACCAGAAGCTCAACTAGACTAGACATTAGTACAATGGCTGCAAGAACAGATCAGAGGCTAGGAGTGCTGCAGTGAGTAACATACCTCCGATTCCCCAAAGCCTGTCCACCATCTAAAAGGCACAGGAGTATGATGGAATACTCCCCACTTGCCTAGATGAGTGCAGATCCAAAAATCCATGAAGCTTGACAGCATCAGGACAAAGCTAGATTGACATCACATCCACTCCCTCCATCACTGACATCAGTAGCAGCAGTGAGTACTATTTACAAGATGCATTGCAGAGATTCACTAAAGATCTTGAGCACCTTCCAAACTCATGACCACTTCCATCTAGAAGGATAAGGGCAGCAGATACATGGGAACACCACCATCCTGACTTATGGAAATATATCACAGTTCCTTAACTGGTGCTGGGTTAGAATCCTGGTATTCCCTCCCTACCAGGGCAATGTGAGTCAACTTACATCTGGTGGACTGCACAGGTTCAAGAAGGCAGCTCACCACCACCTTGTCAAGAGCAATTGAGTAAGGGCAATAAATGTTGGCCAGCCAGTGTCACCCATGTCCCACAAGTGAATTTAAAAAAAACCTACCTCTCATCAAGCTATTACTTACCTGGCATATTACCATTTCAAACCCTCAATGTTCAATTTACATTTATTTGTAAGACTTCAGTTAATTAAAATTAATGGCCAAGTTTGAGGCAGAGGGTTATGTGGTGCAGTGGTAGCATCCCAACCTCTAGTCCAAAACCCCCCTTGCTCCAGAAGTGTGAAATGACTTTTCTAAACAGATTGATATAGAAAACATTGAGACTAATAGTACCTGACCACTCTGCGTATGAATATATTTTCTTATGTTTATCACAATAAATTCAGAAGTATGAAATAAGGATGTGAATTCGGTCACACACAGTTGAGACACTAGCTGTCAGTTTCTGACTGACAGGGTAGTTGTCTTCAGTTCTGATTGAGCATATTTGAAGTTGTTCTTCTGTTTTCTCTTGCAGCATACCTGACTGTTTAGAGCCACTCCTTCTCTGCATGCTCAGTGACGTTCCTAAGCACTAGCTTGCAAATGAGTGAATAGCACATTATCAACCTTAGCTTGACTGATTTACGTGTTTAATTTCTGATTAGGTTCCATGAATGATGGTCCCATTGCTAATTTCACTCCACAGCATCTCTTGCTTCCCTAAGATGTCATTCGCTTGTAATTTTTCCATGTTAATTTTATTAATGTTTGTAGTTATGTACTAAAATAATGAGGCACTGCAGAATAGTTTGTATATCTGCTTAGATGATATATGGTTGCATATCCCATTGATTACTATCATCCCAAATATCTAAATATAAAACATCAAAGTTCTGGACAGTACAGTTCATGACCTCATCAATAAAGTTTAGTTATAGGAATCATTTGTTAATGATTAGATCACTTACAGTGTGGAAACAGGCCCTTCAGCCCAACAAGTCCACACCAACCCTCCAAAGAGCAACCCACCCTGACCCATTCCCCTAACACTACAGGCAGTTTAGCATGGCCAATTTACCTAACCTGCACATCTTTGGACTGTGGGAGGAAACCAGAGCACCCGGAGGAAACCCGCACAGACACGGGGAGAATGTGTAAACTCCACACAGACAGTTGCCTGAGGTGGGAGTTGAACCTGGGTCTCTGGCGCTGTGAGGCAGCAGTGCTAACTGCTGTGCTACCATGCCACCCGTCCATGACTTTGTGGTGATAACTATTGTCTGAATCAAATTATCTAATATGATGAAACACTACAAGTTGCACCAACACAAAATGTACGCACATGCAGAACCAGCGTGTTAAAATGGTGGCAACAAGATGCAACATAATTAATAGATGTAAATGATTAAAATAACTACAAAACTAATTACCCATGTATACAATTTGGAATAGGTTATGTCTCTTGTATACTATAAAAGGAAGTAACTATTTCTCTTTAAAGCACTTTAGTATAGAACTAAGATAAACTAGAACATAGATATGTCTTGAAACTCAAAGCAGTTTTACTTCAAAGACAAAAATCACATGACACTGTTATAGGCAGAAGTGAGGACTGCAGATGCTGGAAACCAGAGTTTAGATTAGAATGGTGCTGGAAAAGCACAGCAGGTCAGCCAGCATCCGAGGAGCAGGAAGATCGATGTTTCGGGCAAAAGCCCTTCATCAGGAATGGAGACCCTGACACTGTGTTATAGTGCAACAGGTTTATTTTTTGGACTATAACCTGGTGTCATGTGATTTTTGATTTTGTCCACCCCAGTGCAACACTGACACCTCGACATCATTACTTCAAATAGGCTTTGCATTTGTCCTGTTATAAAGCAAGTATCAAACTGAATCCTCTTCACCATTTCAGTTAACGTCAACTGGGGGCCATATGGTAAAGTTCACTGAAAGCATGTAGCCCCAGGTAAAAGCAATAGCTATGATATGTCCTCTCATTGGCACATTTGTCTAACTAAGAAAGCTTAAGTTATCAAATTGTAGTGTACATACGTTTACTAATAAACTCTTAATTTTCATGTATTATTGGGATTTCTTGTAAAATTTGAAGTCTTAAATTTGACACCCTTTTCAAGATGCAAATTCTGTGATGCAGTTTTAAGGTAGGATATGCAGTGAATTGAATTTAGAGATATTGCACATTTGGGTGCCAGTAGATCTAGCTGAGCAATAAATAGAATTCAAAGCTACAATGCTGATTGGCCAAGAAGATGTTCTGAAGGATAAATGTTCCAGGCTCTCTGATAGATATAAATTATAGCTTAACACCTAAAAGAGAAGCTAAGGCAGAAAAGCAGAATGGTTTGACAAGAATATTTTCTGAGCTAAGGCAATTAAGATTACTTTTTGTGGGGACACTAGAAGCACTCTTCCTATTGGTTGGGAATTACAAATGTTGTAATAGTACGTACTTGGCCTAAACTGTAGAAAGCTATCTTCGCAAATAACGTGGAAAGAGTAAAGGAATCTCAACTGTAAATTTGTTACAATATCGTTAGATTATTTTATAGCTAGCAATCAGTTATTGTAGAGCTACTCCTACAGGTGTGTCACAGGGTTCTTGTAACACAATTGTAGTGCCCCTGCCTCTGAGTTAGGAGGCATGAGTTCAAGTCCCACTTGCTCGAGAGATATTGTTACACACATGAACAAGTTGATTTAAAGTATCTACAATATGATTCCCCTTGGGAGGAGGCATGGCCACCTGGACTCATAATCCAGGTCACTAGGCTAATATTTTCAAGACTGGGTTCAAATCTCACCATGATGGTGAAGTTTGAGTTCTTATGGCACAGTGGTAGTATCCATGCCTCTGGAATCAAGAGGCCCAGGTTCAAGTCACCTGCTGTAGAGGTGTGTCATAACATACCTGAACAGATTGGTGAAAAATAGTTAAACACAGCAGTATCACAATTTTTGCACTTAGTATTTATAAAAGACATCTGCTAGAGGGAAGTTATTAGGAGAGAGAGTTGGAATAGGGCACTTGCTAGAATGTCAGCATTTGCATAGGACATCAACCAGTCAACGGGTTGTCATGGGTTGAAAGACCTTTGCCAGAACTTTGTATTAGGATTAGTTAGTGTTGATTGCCTTAAGAGTATAATATTAGAGTTCAACAGATCCAGTATAGGGAGGAGTGCCAGAGTATAATAAATGCCTTAGATGTTAAATAGTCTTTCTTTTAAAAAAAATTCCACCAGAGAAAAGGAACACTAAACAGGCAGCTGTGAAGAATGTAGTTTCAGCAGTTAAGCTACCTTGGAAGGTTGTGGGTTGGAAAAAGATCCACAAGTTGAAGTCTTAAAGCTGCAGGTCTCCCATTGTGTTACAGCTGTTAGCTAAGCTAAAATCACAATACATCACGAGTCAGAAGATGAGATTTAAGAAACCAAGACGCCAAGACCCTAGAAGTCTCATGATCCATAAGGAGAGACAAACTGACATGTGCTGAACTGGTATATTATGTCATGCCTCAACTAGTGAAATTTGAGGTCAATATTCATTTGATCAATGTATCTACTTAGTTTGCCTTCAATATTAGTGTCTGTCCATTTGCCAATATGGTTATTCCTCATTGAGAATTTTCTTGCTCTGATGTTTACCATCAGAGGGCAAATCTTGACAAGGTGCTCCGATGACGCAAGTTGATTTTGGCCAATATCAATCAGAATCAACAGACATCACTAAATCCAAAAGATCTTGTCAGTATCACACTGCTAAGTGTCAGGGTTTGGTGTATTCAATTAGATTATTGTATTTTACGCAGTGCAACAGTGACTACATTTCAGAACTGCAGAACTAGCTGTGCAGTGCTTTGGGGCATCATGACGTTTTGGAAGGTGCTATGTTGATTCAGTTTCTTCTTTATTTTCAGGCCTAACTCTGCAGGCATGCTCATGTGGAAATTCCATTCTTAGTTTTCATGCAGTCACTCCTGTTACTTCCTCTTAATTTTATTTTCCCAAAGCTGAATAATACTTTTGGAAACTTACCAATAATGTTGATTTTGCTCAAAATGTATCTATGAACTGAGTGGATACGTTAAAACCAACAAAAAAGATGGGAATAAATAAGCTCTCAATAATGCTTGTCTTTTTTTGTTTCATGATGTGCTGAATTTTGCTCTCTGATTTATCTCCTCCTCCCTCCCAGCATTTTTAGATGCAATTGGAAATGAAGAAGTAATTTCTAGCACCATCTTTAAACCCAAACCCCTATCATAAATTCACAAATATATCCTTTCGAAGGGGGGAATACATGCTTCACTGTGGTTCTGTTGCCATCTTGTTTATTAGTATAAAAGACTTTGCTCATGGAAATGACCATTCATCACATAATGGAAACAGGAATACTTACAATTATACAGCTCCTTTCATAACTAAAATACACCACCACAGAATGCTTTGCAACTCACAAATTACTTCAAGTGTAGTCACAGTTGTAATGTAGGGAACGTGTATGGAACAAACTGCAATGTGATGGTGATAATGAGGTGATTTGTAGTGATGTTGGTGATAAGATAACTCTTGAGAACACTAGAGCACATCATCTGTCTTGGTCCAAACTGACATCAGGAAATTGTTTACATCTATCTGAGGGCTGAAAGGCCTTTAGGTTAACACTTCATTCCCACCCCAGTACAGCACTAAAGTGTCAGCTTTGATTTTTCTGTTCAAGTTTCTGGAGAGGGACTTTAACCCACAACATTTTGACACCAAGGTGAGTGTTACTCAATCTAGATCTGACAGTTTACACGAAATCACTCTTCATGGAAAAGCCTCTTTTCCCCAGGGCAGGATTGACTGGTACAAGAAGTTTTGGTTTGAAGATATTAGGAGGAAGGTATAAAGGAGACGTCAGAGGTAGCTTCTTTACACAGAGAGTTGTGAATGCATGGAATGCATTGCCAGCTGTGGTGGTGGAATCAGAGTCATTGGGGACAGGGAACAGTTCATCCACTTCACCAACACCTTCCACTCCGACCTCAAATTCACCTGGACAGTCTCAGATTCCTCCCTCCCCTTCCTCGACCTTTCTATTTCTATCTCAGGCGACCGAATCAACACAGAATCTATCTCAGGTGACCGAATCAACACGGA
>NC_057726.1:48718354-48728457 GCF_004010195.1 Chiloscyllium plagiosum
GATCTCAGGTTAGGAAGCAGACAAATCCATCAAATTCAGCACCGCCTTCCTAACCTGCATTCTTCTTCCCGACCTCTCCGCCCCCACCTCAGTCTGACCTATCACCCTCACCTTGACCTCTTTCCACCTATCACATTTCCGACGCCCCTCCCCCAAGTCCCTCCTCCCTATCTTTTATCTTAGCCTGCTGGACCAACTTTCCTCATTCCTGAAGAAGGGCTAATGCCCGAAACGTCGATTCTCCTGTTCCCTAGATGCTGCCTGACCTGCTGCGCTTTTCCAGCAACACATTTCCACATTTAAGTGACTGCTAGGCGTGCACATGGGTAGCAGTGAGTTGAGGGGTGCGTAGGTTAAGTTACTATATTTTACATTAGGATTAAGTCTCAGCACAACATCATGGGCTAAAGGGCCTATTCTGTTCAGTACTTTTCTATGTTCTATGTTCTATGATTAAGAAGCAGGGCACGCTGAAACAATTATATTGCTGAATCAATGGAAACAAAAACAACACACTACGAGATGGACTATTTTGCATGGAAGCTGAAGTGTAAATATGAATTTATATTTGCATATGTACAGCACTGAAAATACGATAATATAACTGTGCAAAAAAAACCTCAAAGAACTGCTGATGCTGAGACTCCAAGAGAAAAACAGAAATTTGCTGGGAAAACTCAGCAGGCCTGGCAGTATCTGTGGAGAGAAAGCACAGTTAATATTTCACGTCCGGTGACCCTCCTTCAGAACTTTAGATATGATGCAGAGCTGGGCTGAGGAGTGGCAGATGGAGTTCAACCCTGTCAAGTGTGAGGTTGTCCATTTTGGAAGGACAAATAAGAATGCGGAATACAGGGTTAACGGTAGGGTTCTTAGTAAGGTGGAGGAGCAGAGGGATCTTGGGGTCTATGTTCATAGATCTTTAAAGTTGCCACTCAGGTGGATAGGGCTTGTAAGAACGCCTATGGTGTATTAGCATTCATTAGCAGAGGGATTGAATTCAAGAATCGTGAAGTGATGTTGCAGCTATACAGGACCTTGGTAAGTCCACATTTGGAGTACTGTGTGCAGTTCTGGTCGCCTCACTTTAGGAAAGATGTGGAAGCTTTGGAAAGCGTGCAGAGAAGATTTACCAGGATGTTCCCAGGAATGGAGAATAGGTCGTACGAGGATAGGTTGAGAGTGCTAAGCCTTTTCTCTTTAAGCGGCAATTGGATAGGTACATGGATAGGTGCTTAAGCTAGGACAAATGTTCAGCACAACATCATGGGCCGAAGGGCCTGTTCTGTGCTGTATTGTTCTATGTTCTATGTTCTAACTGTTCTGACCTGAAACTACAACTGTGAACTGTTTGGAGAGGTCAGAAACTGGTACTTGCGTGCTTATGAAAGTTAGAGATTTTATTATTCACTATCCTTCATCTTGAAAGGAGAAGTATTGTAAACTCCAAATTGTTCTAAATATTTTTCATCAACTTCATGACACACCTTTGGGATTTGAACGACATAACATCTGTGGCACAAGACTATGTTTAAGTTTTCGACTGAAAATAAAGTATCCGTATGTTTGATTTAATCTGCACTGATCAGGTTACTAATGATCAATTTTTTAAAATAAACGTGCTTCCTCCCCCGTGCCATTTGAAATGCTGGTATATCAATTTCAGCTGGGCCTCAGGGGATATGTCTAGTCAACGTCTCTCGCTAAGAGAGAGCAAAATGTTTAATTTAACCAGGCCCGAGCCGAGACAAAATTATGACTTTATTTTGATATGTATTCTTTGTAAAATTATATTAAAGTTATGGGTGATTTGTAAATATTGTCAATTAGAAGTCGCGTTATATTTGCATTTGATCCTGAAATGTGGCTGGGAAATTGATTATGAAACGTTCAGATTCAAGTCCAATTAGCAGGGAGAATAGAAAGGACTTGGATATGTCAAAAGCCATTGAGGAGTTTTCAAGAATAATTCGGTTTGTGAACGCGGGAAATGTAAGAGCTCCCCGGCACTCGAGGTTATCATTTCAGTTGTGGTTTGAAGTATGATGTCCCTAATCCTGGCGCAATAAATCGAAATATTCCTAGTTTTTCTGCTTTGCTCGTTTTTCGCAAAACAGCGAGTTTGACAATGTAAAGGAAACCGGTGCTATCTGAGTAATAATCAGCGTTCCCAGCTTTGAAACCTGCAAGGCTTTTTCTCGGGATAAGTTAGAAAAACATTGTTTTAAAATAAAAGGTTGCTCTTACTGCGAAATGGTTGCTTTTTCAAATTTGTAATCCAAGCGCATTCTGAAAATATTGTGCACTTTAGACGATGGAGGTTTTTAATTAAATGCAGTGAAGTTTTGGGAAGCTGTTGAACAGTTTAGACTTCATTATTAAACGTTAATCCCAGGTTTTTTTTTGACAGCCTGTTTGATGTTATTAGCAATTTGAGTCCAACCCACACTTCAATATCCAGAAACCATAGACATAAATTGCCGGTGCAAAAATAAAAGAAACTTTTGGTGATAGTTGGCGAGTTTAAAAGTTAAAATATCGAACAAGCAAATGTATAAGGGGTTCTTCAGAACTGACCAAAAAATTCACTCCTTTGTTTCCTCGCCTCATCTGGCGAATACTTTGCTTGCTTTTTAAATTGTTTTTATTCATCTGCTCCGGCCGAGTGGGTGTCTTTTCCTCAATATTTTGGTTTCTCCCGCTGTTGTGAATGCACTTCCACACCAGCCTGGTCTCATCCCTCCAGAATAGTTGGCTGGCAGCCCTCCTCCGCGGGAGAAATATTTGTGACCCGCTGACAAACTGTTAACTTCCAAGAAGAACGTCAACGTTAAGAGTTTTTTTGGAATGCCTTCCCATCCCTGATCCCCAGTAGTGTTTCTAGTGTGAGGGTGCAATCACAGTGTTATCAATGCCCTCTGCTTGAACATATACCATCCACCTGTGCTGACCTAGGGAGAGGGGATCCTATATTTCATTGTATTGAAGAGGTGCAAACTGGAACCGTGCTGTTCCCCAACCACTGCTCCCCGCCGCAGAGTTTGCACCCAGACAATTGACTAGTTTTGCTTTCAAATTACGTTTTGTGCTGAATAAAGATTGGGGCATTCAGCTACATTGCCTCTCAAGCTGCTTTGTATGTCAAAGCCAGGTTAAGGACCTGTGGCGTGCCGGATGTTAAAAGCGCTATTCCAAGGTCAAGTGTTCTTTCTCCATCTTACCACATGCTGTTTGGTCTGCTAACTCTTTGCAACATTTTGTTTCTTACGCCGGTAATTGAGCAGGTTTCGAATCAAACTGTGGTAACCCCCCTCACCAGAAGGGTTTTTAATCAGCGTGATCTTTCTTTCATTACTGCGGTCTATCACAGGTCACCAATTTGTGACTGCAGGGGCCACGGCTTGAAAACCGGCCAAACCATTTCACGTATGTTCAATAGAGAGAGAAAAAACCATCGCTTCGAGTGACGCTGGTTTGAAATAGGGTTTTCTGGACAAAGGCCAATCTGTTGACAGAACACATCACCCACTGGCTTAGGAACTCTCCTTGGAGGCCATGAGCCGATGTTATTGGGAAGTAACATCCTGCGTGTTGCTAACATGTTCCATATGCATCTGATTGTGACAACCTTTATTCCCAGAGTAGTTTATTTCTTATAATGGATCTTTAGACGTTTTTGATATGGCTGTATTGATTTCTCACATGACTTTGCAGTGAATTGTTGAATTTAGGGTAGTAAAGGAGGTTGTTAACTACATATCATACTTTGCAAACTTCAACAGTTTTAGTTTGTTGCTTCATGAGGCAGCCTGGGGCTAGTTTTATGCAATTAATTCTATTTCTTCCATCTGCTATTATTTGTAAAAGGAACATGCCCAATCCCTAAAAGATTGTGCAAATAAACTTACAGTATCTATCATAACTACGCTATTTATTTAGTTCTGTAATCATTTGACAATATATAATTCCACTTTGGGTCAGTGTGACTTTGGCTATGCTTTCTGTAGATGTGACGCTCGTAATTGAGTAACTAATTCAATAACATCTTATTGAATGACCGGCACACATGATTGCCATGGCAATATAAACTGTAGTATTATATCATTGCCCCTTTAATTTCTTGACTGTAGATTTTTGCATCATATTTAAATATATCCACAAACTCTCCTTAAATTCCTTTATTATTTATCCCTTGTTTGAGTAAAAGCGTTTTCAGATCAACTTATTTTGTGGTCTCCTAGACATTTTTGTTTAGCTATAGTCCAGCCTTAGAAAGGAATTTTGTCTCTGTCACCCCTGTCCCTCTATCAGCAAAAAAACTATGCAAATAAACCAAATAATTCTTGTATCCATATGTCAAATCATTTATTGCCATCTATAATCATTAGATGTTTACGAAAAGCACTAAAGGAAATAATTTCACTTTCTGTTCTTTATCATAGAAGTCTAGAACCATTACATACTTTTGGTTTAGTTTCTTAGATTGGATACATTTTAATTTTGCTGTTCTTACCTGAATGATTAGAGATTACGAAGGAGTCTTGTTTCAGTCAGGAGAATATAGAAACGTCTGAATGTATTTTTGACACAAAGCCTTGATTGCTTAAATAAAAAAAGCTTAAGAGGAGTGAGTGATGCAATGGGTCACATACTATACTGTGATTGTTTTGAATCTAGTCCAGATTAGTGGGATAGAAGTTTGTTTTTTTATTATTAACTGTGAAGATCCCACATTGAGTGAATAGTTCAATCTTCAACCAATTACTAATGTGGAAGCACAGCTGGTCATTAATGGTAGAAGGCCTGCAATATCTTCCGAAAGGTGTTTATGATTGAATTTAAAATCATACCAGTGTGATCAGGAGTTGCTATTTTGAATTCAAAATGATGGAAGATTGGAGTAAAGCTTCCTTGGTCAATAAATGCTAATAATATTGTACAAACTCTGAGGTGTTAGTCAGTTCATTACATGTATGAAATGATAAAGGTATGAAATATTGCTAACATGTAGTAATGCAGAGCAAAGTTTCCCGATTGTTGCAGCAAAGAAAATAACATGATCCTGGAGTATTTGCTGACATTAAAGGCATATTGGGGAAAATGATCCCTCCTGTAGTGCTGAAACATTTCACACCAAGAAGTAGATCACTAAATACATTTTATCAGTCAGGTTGTTTTCTCAGTTGTTTCTTTAGTTACAGGTTAATTGTTTGAGCCTTTTATCGCTTGCGTTGCTGCTATGTTCACGTCACTGACCAAGATTTCTTGAACCACACATTTAATACAGAGGCACTTACTGTTAGAGGAAAAAAGCCTAAGCTGGTGAATTTGAGATTAATTTGCAATGTGTCAGTGTGAGTCTAATGCTAAGAACCAACAGCAAACTTTCTAAATGTTGCTTGACAAACAGTAACACCAAGACATTCATATTTAAGTCTGTTGGTGCTACTTTTGGTGTACCAATAGGTAAGTATCTTGTGTGCTATGTGTCAGTCATTCTATTGCTGTATAGATATTTTTCATTCAATTTTCAGAGTATGAAAACTCTTGCCAAGAACTTGATAGAGCATTCCCTACAATGGATGGTTGTGCAATGATACAGAATTAGAAAATGCCTACATGGTCAGAATAGCAATGTCAATACAAAATACATCCATCAAGAACAACATCTTTAACAGCTAAACCTAAGGAGAGTGAAGATAAAGACACAATATGTTAGAGTTAGTCGCATTTGATCAGTTATGCTTGAAAACAATGGCATAAAGTTGACAAGTGTTTCAAAGTGGAGTGACTAGATCCTGCTTTCACAGTTTGTTCAAAGAGAATTAATTGAACATAAATCAAAGAAGTTGCTGCTTAAGGGAAAAAAAATCTACTAGGTATTATGTTATTGAAAAACTGTCATTATTATGGAGATATAGATGGGTTAAGAGAAAAGTAGGCCGACTTGGCCAAGGAAAGGTATAGACCAAGATTTTGGTGAAACTTCAGTCTCATTATTCCATCGTGACAGCAGAGTCGGAACTTCTGCATTATTCTCCAGATTCCTGCAGTGGTTGTCAGGGAATTTATACTTTAGGAATGTAATTTCCAGTCTGCAGTCAATGGAAAATCCAGTTAATTGAAATTAATTTTCATGCTGTTGGACCGTCTATAACACCTTACACGTCATTCAACATGATGCAACTTTAACATTTCTTCAGCAAGATTCTGACTTAATATTCGCTATTAAACACTCTTGTTGGCCCTTAGTTAATTTTATGTTTGTGGAATGTCAATTTCTGTCAACAATATTCACATCTTTGAACTTTAGAAAAATGTTAACTTTATCTTCACTAGTTTATTAACACAGCTATTATTTATTTCACTCTCTAAAAGTTTATAATGAAGGCACTTGTTTTTGACATCCTGGTTTACCAAATGTGAGAATATTATAATATGATTATCTGTTTATCTGTTTGTTGCACCATTGCTGCTACATGCCAAGATATTCCATAGGCTTGGCTCCAAGTTGAAAATGCCTTTCAGAAAGTCATTTCTCAGATCTTTTTGAGTAACTTGCGTTGTGGTTATTGGCAAATATGTTTGCTTCACACTGATTTTTAAAAAGTCAACAAATGGAATAAGATAAACTTCTGAAAGATTGGAGAGAGGGGCATATGGATAATTATCTTTACTTTTAAAGAACCAGTCTAATAATTAGTGTTCAGTGGAGAAAGCGAACCTTAAAAAATGGATAGTGCTTTGTGTGGAACCACAGATTGTCACGTAAGGCCCTGGTTCAATATCGGGATGTCTGAGTTCTTCATAAGCAGTGAAGTGATTCTGATGTGTGGTCACTGCATAATGTAAGGAAACTTGCCAGATAATTTGTACACTGCAAGTTCCAAAGTTGAGATATTTACCAACTAATCTGTTTCAGTTTTATATTTTAAGGGATCAATATTTTATAAGATAAGTCAATGGAACTTTTATTTTCACATTCACATGAGGGGTAGGTGGAATTTGGACTTCACCTACAGATGACACCTCCAATACTTTGGCATTGTTTCAGTACTACACAGCAATATTTTTGTCCTAAAGCTGAACCTGAACCTATAAAATCTGGTTCAAAGATAAAACTGTTTGGAACAAGCCAAGGGGGACACTTTGATTGCATGATGAGTGAACATCATCATCAATTAGTTGGTCCTGATGGTCAGTAACTTGTCTATTAAGTATAGTCCAGCCTGATGAGGAGAGAGTCTCCCTTGTGTGCTGACCACGAATGGATTATGTGAAATTAGTTTGTACAGTCTCACTACTGTTAATTGCTAACATGAACTAACCACATTTTCCCTAAATTGCCACAAAATGGTAAATTGACTCAGTGGGAACACAGAATGGTTAATGTGCAAAATGTGGAAACACAAAAGTCACAATGATGAGGGTATATCTGGGATGGGGCTGAATGGAAGGAGGTAGATGGTGCATTGTGACCATCTATTTCATTGAGCACAGAAACCAATGGAAACATCCAAGGCTTAATTTGTATGTTGGCAATATTTGTGTTATCACTGAGTTGCCTAAGACAGCTGAGAGATAGGGAAATCATTGATTGCAGACATTTTCTTTCATATGTTGCTGTTTTACCCTTCAGTTGATTGTGGCAGGAAAGATGGCCCTTTCAGTTTGAAATACCTTCTCTTCTGATTTAGCAGTGATGGATACCAGGAATAGCCCAGCATTGCATGAATATAACAACATTTTCTGGATGATCGGAACCTGTGATTAAAAGCTTATTTAAATATTTTGTCAATGCGTGGGCTGGAGGCATTAAAAGCTGTTGTGTGTACAAATGTGATTGTCCAAATTGTTCCTCTCTTTGAGCCCCTCTCCTGCAAACAAGCAAACATGGTGAGATAGTGTTGTTCAAAAGCTGCTCAGGACATGAGATGGGAAGAATTCAATTCGCTATTACTAACATTACTCGCTTCGTTTAGAAAAAAAATCAAAGAAAAATAAATGCACCACTGAATTAGGAACTAGCTTGGGACTTTCCAAACATAGTTTCTTTTTAATCTCTGTGACAAACAAAAACTAAATTCCAGCAGCTTCCACAGTGAGGTTGTACAATGTCCTGTATCAAGTTTGGAGATGAAGGTCTTGTTTTCTTTTGATTCATTTATTGTCAGTCCCTAATTGCCCAGAGGCAGGTAAGAGTCAGCCACATTGCTATGGGTGTGGAGTCACATGTAAGCTGGGCAGTTTCCTTCTCTAAAGGATATTATTGAACTAGATAGGTTTTTCCCCAATAATTGGCAAGGGATTCATGGTCTTCATTAGACTCTTAATTCCAGATATTTATTGAATTCAAATTCCACCATCTGCCATGGCAGGATTTGAATCCAGGTCCTCATTTCCTTGATCTCTGGATTAACAATCCAGCAATAATACCACTGGGCCATTGCCTCTTCTTGTGACACAATTCGCACCATTCCCATCTCTGATGTGAAAACTACAGATTTACTTTAGTAGCGAAAGAAGGTGCAATCACGGTTTGGTCAAGTTAGTTGAATGTCACCTGGTAAATCCTTCCAGTGCACCTTTGGGTTCCATGGCACCCTCTTCACTTCAAAAGACTGGGAGAAAGCAAAAAAGAGATTATTTTGGTCTGATACTACCACAATGAGAAATTTTTAAGTGACCACATTTTCCTGATTTGTGTTCAACACTGGTTTTAAGAAAAAGTGTAATGATTTAAAATTCAGAAGCTTTACTTGATGCATTGTACTGTGAATTTAAATACTTCATCAAGTATTTACGGTGAGAGAATATCTTATTTTGTTAGAATTGAAAGAACATCTCTGACCTTTCTGTCCTTACAAAATGCCATCCCATTTCCAGCCTTTCTCGCTTTCCCTCTCTCAGGTTCTTAAACATGCTGTTGCTTTCTATATCTGAGCCCAGCTTCCCCAGAGATCCATGTTGGAATCCCTCCATTTTGATTTCCATTCTTTTCACTGTACATAATGAACTTCATCAAAGTGACAAATGATATCTAGTATGACTGTAACAAATATAATCTACATCTCCTTTACTCTTTGAGCTGCCGGTCATCTTTGACATAGTTGGCCACATCATTATCCTCTCAACCCCTCTCCTTTATCATCTAATTGGGTGCAAATGCTTTTCTTTAGTTCCATTTTTATGTATCTAATCGTATCGAGAAAGCACATGCAACATGTTCACTTCTCAGACCAGTACCTATCGCCCATCTACATATTGTCTCTCAGCAACATCATCTGAAACCAATGCTAATTTTCACTTGGACACTGACAACTGCCAGCTCTACCCTACTAGCACTTCTCTTAATCCTTGCACTGCCACATAATTGTCAGACTGCTTGTTTTAAAATCCAGTAGTGGAAGACTGAAGGTTGATCCCTATGACAAACCCCGTTCCATCACTGCCAACTTCTTACCTCCCACAAATATGTGTCACTGGGTTCTAACTCTGAGCTAGGTTGGAAGCTCAGAGTTAGAACGAACAGAGTTGTTGTCTCTGGTTTGTTACTATGACAAACCCCGTTCCATCACTGCCAACTTCTTACCTCCCTCTGATAACTGAGACTGAATCAGACTCTCTGCAGCCTTGGTGTCACAGAAATCCACATGGTAACCTGATTTGCCTTTGAATATGCTCCATGTCAGAAAAGAAAACCCAGTGACACAAATATGTGTCACTGGGTTCTAACTCTGAGCTAGGTTGGAAGCTCAGAGTTAGAACGAACAGAGTTGTTGTCTCTGGTTTGTTACCCGTGCCACGTGATAGAGATTCGAGGAATAGGGAAAGAGAACACTTAAATACGTGGCTACAGGGATGGTGCAGGAGGGAGGGATTCCGGTTTTTGGATAACTGGGGTTCTTTCTGGGGACGGTGGGACCTCTATAAACAGGATGGTCTACACCTGAACCTGAGGGGCACCAGTATCCTTGGTGGGAGGTTTGCTAGTGCTCTTGGGGGGGGTTTAAACTAACTCTGCAGGGGCATGGAAACCCAGATTGTAGCTTCAGGGTGCAGAGCCTGGAGTGTAGGGAGGTTAGGAACATGGCACCAATTTC
>NC_057726.1:48731251-48795264 GCF_004010195.1 Chiloscyllium plagiosum
CTGCGCTGTATTCTTCTATGTTCTATGTTCTATGTTCTATGTTCTATGTTCTATGTTCTTCTATGTTCTATGTTCTATGTGGAATTCTATAGCATTATGATGGTCTTTGTGCTTTGGCTAGTGAGAACATTGGTTAGGCCACTTTTGGAATATTGTGTGCAATTCTGGTCTCCTTCCTATTGGAAGGATGTTGTGAAACTTGAAAGGGTTCAAAACATATTTACAAGGATGTTGCCAGGGTTGGAGGATTTGAACTATAGGGAGAGGTTGAATAGCTGGGGCTGTTTTCCCTGGAGTGTCGGAAGCTGAGGGGTGACCTTATAGAGGTTTATAAAATCATGACGGGCATGGATAGGATATATAGACAGGGGTATACTGCCTGGAGTAGGGGAGTCCAGAACTAGGGGGCATAGGTTTAGGGTGAGAGGGGAAAGATATAAAAGAGACCTAAGAGGCAACCTTTTCATTCAGAGGGTGGTTCATGTATGGAATGAGCTGCCAGAGAAAGTGGTGGAGGCTGGGACAATTGCAATATTTAAAAGGCATCTGGATGGGTATATGAATAGGAAGGGTTTGAAGGGATATGGACCAGGTGCTGGCAGGTGGGACGGTGGCTCAGTGGTTAGCACTGTTGCCTCACAGCACCAGGGTCCCGGATTCGATTGCAATCTCAGGTGACTGTCTGTGTGGAGTTTGCACATTCTCCCCGTGTCTGCGTGGGTTTCCTCCGGGTGCTCCGGTTTCCTCCCACAGTCCAAAGATGTGCAGGTTAGGTAATTGACCATGCTTAAAATTGTCAATTAGGTGCATTAGTCAGAGGGGAAAAGGATTTGGGTGGGTTACTCTTTGGAGGGTCGGTGTGGTCCTGTTGGGCCGAAAGTTCCTTTTCCACACTGTAGGGAATCTAATCTAGATTGGGTTGGGATACCTGGTCGGCATGGACGAGTTGGACCGAAGGGTCTGTGTCCGTGCTGTACATCTCTATGACTCTATAACAGGCAGATAAATAGACAGACATTTATCAGACTCCATGGGAATCATTGGGCTCCTCAAGTTCAAGTATGTACTCCATCTATGATTATCTCATTGCCAGTCCATTGTGAAATAATGGCATCATTATTTCAATGTAAGTTTCTATAATTGGCTCTATTGGGATTTTCGTGTTTGCTTCCTACAGTTGAATGAAAAAGAGTCTTGTCATTTCGTTGGTTGGTTGGCCTCACTTTGCTCCCTTTGTTCTCCATACCGTTATCATTGTACACTGTTGAAACCCAGCATGACTTTCAATTTTTCTTGATTTGCCATCATCATGAAAATAGCCTCTAGAGTAGTCAGGGTTGTACTCTTGTTTATCGATATTCTGAGACAATCTAACCTGATTAATTGACTTGAGCTTGGCCGTGGTGCTTAGAGACAAAAGCATAAGCTTACTGCTCTTGAAGCCTGCATTGTTGGAGTGCATGGGTCAGTTCAATCATGGTCTTTCTTTTTTAAGTTGATGCATTTTGTTCACTTTCCTGATCAACTCCTCAAACATGAGGTCGTTCTGTTTGGCTCATATTACCTGGGTAGTGGTTTGACGTGTAAAAGCAAAATGGTTTTTGCATTTTGCTTTAAGAGGAAGCAACAGCTTTTTGTGCCATCTATGATGGCACTGACCACTGTAAAGACACAGTCCTTGCTTCATTTTTGAGCATTGCGCATTTAAACTTTAGATTGTTCTGGCAAAAGGTTATTAAACAGTCCAGTTTCATTTCCAATAAAGTTGCTTCACAGTGCATACTCGATCAAGATGGAGAAGAGAACCTTTTGAAGCTGATCATCTATTGTAGCTATTGTAACTGCTGCACCTTCATCACTCACTACTCACCAAACAGAATGCAATAATATACCTTGGCTTGAATCAGACCACTTATCTATTGACACAGGTGAAATCCTTGTGCCCAATGTTTTTGCTTCCAAAGCACAAAATTTAAGCTTTCTCACAGGTTTAGCCATGCTTTTAGGGGTTGAATGTCCTTTTCACAGTGAGATTGCAATATTGAATGATGCCTTGCCTTGATTTTCTGGAATATGGTCTAACTCTGCACTCATTAGTTGGCATTGTCACATGACAAGCACGCATAACTTTGAATAATCAGGAACATCAGTTTACCACTGGGCTCTTTCCATTAGATTTTCTATTCCACTGACAGGAATTGACTGTCCAGAGACCTAGAATTCTTCACCCAAGCCCCTCTAGCTTTCTGATCTCTCTTCTATCTTTTAAGATTTTCCCTTTTAGAGACTTTTGGTCAAGTGCACCAGTATTTCCTTTATCTGGCTTGGTGTTGAATTTTATTTTATAATGCTTCTGTGAAGAATCTTGGAATGGTTTAATGCATAAAAGATTCCATATAAAATTATTATTAATGAGTCTACTTCCATTCATTTTGTCAACATTAGGATTCAGACTTTTGTCGAGGGATTTTATATACACTGACATACACTGAATTTTATTAATATTTCATAGGATGTGTGCATTTGGCAAAACTTGCATTTCATACCCATCCCTGCTTGCTCTAAAACTGAATAGTTTGCACAGCTGTTTCACCTACCTTACTGTTTTCCCTGGAGTGGACGCTTAGGGGGTGACCTTATAGAGGTTTATAAAACCATGAGGGACATGGATAGGGTGTATAGCCAATGTCTTTTCCCCAGGGTAGGGCAGTCCAAAACTAGAGCATATAGGTTTAAGGTAGAGGGGAAAAGATTTAAAAGGGATCCGAGGGGCAATTTGTTCCACACAGAAGGTGAATTAAGGATGCCAGACTTCCTTTCTAATTATTGAACCAGATGGATTTTCAAGTTCATCAGTAGTCACGGTCACCGTTGCTAAGGGCTGCTTGTAATTCTAATTTTATTAAATTCAAATTCCACCAGCTACCATGGTGAAAATTGAACATGTGCCCCCAGAACATGAGCCAGGGCTTTAGGATAACAATCCGATAACATTGCCACTACAACACTGTCTCTCACATTTGCATTGTTGGCAAAAGAGACAGCTAGGTAGTGGCTTCTGGGATTTATCCTCACTTTTTTTTATTTTTAGACTAGTTATATTGGCCATGTTGCAGCAAACTGATTTCTATTTTATGTCAACATAGATACTACAGGGTAACACTGCTCCCAAATCAGTGCTGGGTGAGCAATGTGCGATCTACTTTGGTAGCAAGGTGGCTCAGTGGTTCTCAGTGGTTAGCACTGCTGCATTACAGCATCAAGGATCCAGGTTTGATTCCAGCCTTGGGTGACTGTGCAAACTCCACACAGACATTCTCCCTATGTCTGTATGGGTTTCCTCTGGATGCTCCAGTTTCCTCCCATGTTTCAAAGATGTGCAGGCTAGGTGGGTTAGCCTTGCTGAATTGCTCAGTGGTGTTGAGGGATGAGCAGGCTGGGTGGATTTGCCATGGTTAATACATAGTTACAGAGCTAGGACAGGAGAAGGGTAGAATGGCCTTTTAGTGGTTGGTGCAGACATGTTGGGCTGAATGGCCTTGATCTGTACTGTAGGGATACTGTGATGAGTTGTACTTGGTAATTATGATTAAAAACACTAAGGGCCGGATTTTAAAAGACAAGGTTCTTGAGGGACTCTGCAAGGTGGCGGTGATTCTGTAGAACTGCTGTGCACAGCTCTGCCTAACAGCCAAGGCATACTGATGTTTTTTGCCATCCCTGGCCAACCTATGTGGTGTAATTATTAGTTTAAAACCTTACAGAACACATATTTGTTAATATTTGGGAGTGGGAAGGATGCCAAAGGGAAAGGGAGCAAGCAAACAGCAGCAGGGAGGATCACTCCCCTGCAGCACCTACAACACCAGAGACAGCAGCAACAGCAGCCTCTCCTGAACCCCCGGGGACCTGACAGACTCTCAGGAATTGGCTGTGGCGATGGAGAGACTTACCTTGAAAGTTGGGGCTGCGATTGAGGAGATCCATGGGGAGATTTGTGCCCAGGTCCAACCTATCGCATCCATGCTGCAGAAGCACGAGCAGGAGATCCAGGGCTCGGGGAGCAGCTGGAGGAGGTGGAGGGTCAAACTAAGGCCTCAGACGCTGTGATGGAGTCCTCATCCAGTCGGATCCAGGTGCTGGAGCAAGAGGTGCGGGCCTTGCGAGACTATATCAATGACCTTGAAAATCAAAGTTGGAGGATAAATCTCCGAATTTTCGGGCTCCCTGAAAGCGAGAAAGGTGAGCAGCCAGTCAGCTTCTTTGAAAGCTGGCTGCTGAAGATTTTGGGCCTTCACTTGGTGTCCAGCAGGCTGCTGATTGAAAGGGCTTCTCGGGTTACAATGCAGCGCCCCCGCTCGGTCCCAGTGCACTTCCACCCAGATAAGGACAAGCAAAAGGTGATAAAAGCTTCTAGATTACTGGGTAAGGATCCATAGGCACTGCTGTACAAGGGGTCAAAAATCATGTTTTTCCAAGATTCCTCAGCAGCTTTAATTCGAAAGAGGAAGTCCTTCAATGAAGTTAAAAAGAGGCTGAGGAACCTGGCATCCAGTACTCCATGAGATACCCCGCAGTACCTCGTTTAGGCCATGAGGACTCAGTTTATACATTTGACTCGGTAGATAAAGCTAAAACCTTTGTAGACATTTTAAATTAGTCAGACTGGCCTAATGAATACGGTTAATGTTTGTTCTCTCTTCCTTCTTTCCCCATGTTTTCCCTTCCTTTTTTATTCCTTTCTATCTCCCTAATAATTTCGTTTTTGGAAGAGAGGAAAAAAAATACTTGGAAGAAGTTCCCTTTTTTTAATAACTGGATTTTCTGATGGGAAATTTTGTGGATGTTCTTTGTTGTCTCTCTCCCTTTTCTTTGTTTGTTCTATTCTCTTTTAGTCACAAGTACGGGTGACATGAAGCCAGGGATGGGTGGAGTGTTCATCCTGACTTTGTATTTTTTCTGTTGATTTTAGGATCATCTCCTTGTTTTTTTTCTGGCCTAAGGCTGGGGCACAGTCTGGATTTGAAGGAGCTATGAAGGAGGGGATGGGTAGGGTGTGCCCGCTATGGGCAGGGGGAAGAGTCTTTCATTCAAGGTTTTATAGTTGGTTTTCTTTGTGGTTTTTTGGTAATAATAGTTGTTTATAGTTATGATAGAGTAGATTTTGTATATATACTTCTTCAACTCTATGAGTCTTTATTTACTTGTGCTCGGTGCTTTATAAGCAGGGTTCTCCCTCCCAGGGGTTCAAGGGTATCTGAAAGGGGATATGGCTAAGTGTCTTATTAAATGGTGCACGTGGAACATCAAGGGAAGTCATTTGCCTTTAAAAGGAAAAAAGTGCTTTCTAGCCTTAAGAGGGAAAGGGTTGATATCACTTTGTTGCAGGAAACCCATCTTGATGATGGGGAACACCTGAAATTACAACAGGGGAGTTATGACCAGGTATTCTTTTCATCCTTTACGACTAATTTTTGATTAGTGCTTTCTCTAAGTTGAGTGCTTTTGGAACACGGCACATTATTATGGTGGGGGGAGGGGGTTTAATTGTCTTTTGGATCCGACAGTGGACAGGATGCCTTGTGGGCCCCCAACTATTTCTTCGCAGGCCAAGCAGGTGGTTGACTTATGCGAGGAGTTGGGGCTGATGGATATTTGGAGATGTCTTCACCCTACCGGCAGGGACTTCACCTTTTTTTTCAAACCCACACAAATGTCACATGAGAATTGATCTTTTCCTGGCTCCTTTGATCCTTCTGGATTCAATTATGGGTTGTAAAGTTGGGAATATAGCTATGTCTGATCATGCAGGTTAAGGCCAAGAGTAAAGGGCTAGGTTTGCAGCACTGGTGTTTGGAACCTTTCTCCTTAAGGATTCCAAATTTGTGGAATACTTTTTGAAGGAGATTCAGGAACTCTTGACTATCAACTCAGGCACGGCTAGTAGTCCATCTATGCTATGGGAGACCGCTAAGGCCTTTGATAGGGGATTAGCCATTTCCTATTTGGCTAGCTGGAAACGACAGAAGGAGGAACAGCAGAGTCGACTTGAGACGTGGTTGAAAGCCGCCGAGGCAGCATATTTTGCGCAGGGTTCGGTGACTAAGCTACAGCGGATCACGGCCCTCCGGGCTGCCTTGAATTCAATACTGACACAAAATGCAAAGAAAGAACTTGCTTTTGCTAGACAAAGGCTGTTCAAATATGGGGATAGGTCAAGGAAGTATTTAGAGTACCTGACTAGGAAAAAGCCTGCTCCCTAATCCATTACTGCAATCAGAGACAGCGCTGGGGTCCTTACATATGTTGCTAAAAAGATTAATGAGGCTTTTTGGTACCTTTTACTCTGAATTGTATCGGTCTGAAGGTTGTGAGGACTGGAGGGCTAAAATGGAGACCTTTTTTAAGAACCTGGACCTCCCAGGGGTAACCTTGGAATGGGCCTCTCTCATTAATGCCCCCTTGACAGTTCAGGAAATACAGGTGGTGACTAAGCAACTTCAGAGTGGGAAAGCACCTGGCCCTGATGGTCTCCCAGGTGAGTTTTATAAGGAATTTATAGGGATTCTGTCAGGGCTGATGTTGGAGATGTACAATCAGTCCTATATGCATGAATGCCTACCACCATCTTTGAGAAAAGCTAATATTTCCTTAATTCTTAAGAAGGGGAAGGTTCCTGAGGTTTGTGCCTCATGCAGGCCTATTTCTCTATTAAATTCAGACTTCAAGATTTTGTCCAAGATCCTGGTGCTGAGATTGGAAAAGGTGTTGCCCTATATTATTAAAGAAGACCAGTCAGGCTTTATAAGGGGCTGTAGGTCCTCTAATAATATTAGAAGGTTGCTGAATATGGTCCAAGTTTGTCAGCAACAATCGATTCAGGGGTTAGTGATTTCCTTAGATGCAGAGAAAGCATTTGACCAGGTGGAATGGCCGTATCTTTTTTATGTCTTAGAACACTTTGGGTTGGGTGGGGTCTTTGCGAAGTGGCTGGAGGTTTTATATAGCCACCCTCTGGCCGTGGTCATCACCAATGGGGTGAAGTCTTGGAATTTTAGGATTGGTAGGGGTAGTCGGCAAGGCTGCTCCCTCTCACCATTGTTGTTTACATTGGTGATAGAGCCGCTGGCAGAGGCCATTCGTCAGAACACTCACATAACCGCTCCGGAAGGGGGATCGAGGGCTCACAAGATTACACTGTGTGCGGGTGATGTCCTTCGGTTTTTATCGAACCCGATGACCTCCGTACCCCATTTGATACAATGTATCAATTCATTTGGGGCTATTTCAGGATATAAGATCAACTTTTCAAAATCGGAGACTATGCCTTTGGGGAACCTTAAAGATGTGCCAGAAGTTGAAGGTGACCCCACGTTCCCTTTTAAATGGTCACAGGCAGGGTTCCGGTATCTAGGCATTTTTATTACCCCCAAGTTTGATCTGTTATTTCGGACTAACTTTGCTCACTTGCTCGACAATATTAGGCGAGATCTCCAGAGATGGGAGGCTCTTCCAATTTCCTGGCTGGGCCAAATATCTCTCATTAAAGTGAATGTTCTTCCTTGTTTGCTTTATCCCATGTGTATGCTCCCTACAATGTTTCCCAGGTCAACGCTGCGGAAGCTTATGGGGTGGTTTGGCTCCTTTGTCTGGCATCGTGGGCGGCCCCTCTTCAAACTTACTAAATTGCAGTTGCCTCAAGGAGGGTGAGGAGTTGATTTCCCAAACATCAGGAGGTATTAATTGGGTTCCCTGCTGTCCTTTGTCTGCGATTGACATATCCAAACTCAATATGGCTGGATATTGAGGTCTCCCAGACAAAGTGCCCTCTTATTAACCTATTATTAACATGCCACAGGCTCCGTGTTTATTGGAGCGCTGTGGCGGGAGAGATAGGGAGGGTATTGAGGACTGAAGTCAAAGTAGACCCGATATCTCTCCTCTTAGGTCTACCGAATTTACCATCTTTAGACGGTCATGGGAAGAAACTATTTAATATTCTTGCATACTGTGCACAGAAGAAAGTTCTGATGAACTGGGTGTCTGAGAACCCATCAGGCTTGCTGGGATTGCAGAAATTAATTATGGAGCACATTCCCTTGGACTTTTTCACAAACATGGTGCACCACACAACAGACCATTTTTACAAGACATGGCAGCCCTACTTGAGTTATTTGGATATAGATTTGTCAGTTATCTTAATTAGGGCATTTGTTCAACCAGGATGTTTAGGTTTGTCGAGCCCTGGGCCCTGGAGGACGGGGGTCACCTGAGTTAATACGGGTATATATACAATGCTCCTGTTCCTTTATTTGGGAGCTTTGCACCAAGCATAGCTGTTCTGTATTCTGTATTTTTTTTTGGTTTTTTTTGCTTTTCTTTCTCTTTTTGATCAATAAGTTATTTACTTATTTATTGGTGTTGCTTTGCACAGTGTTAGGATTTGTTTTGTATTATAGGGTAGGTTAGTAGTTAGTAGACAGTAGTTGTATTGTAATTTGTATTTTTTTTCTTTTTATTATACTGATATTTATTATTGATTGTATTTTTTCAATAATTTTATATGTTTGTAAAGTTAAAAAAAATTGCTAATAAATACATTTAAAAAAAAGACAAGGTTCTCAGACCTGATGAGCAATGCAGATCCAATCAAATTTTAATCCAATCTCCATCCTCAGCTCAGCTAGCTACTTTCAATCAGCACCATGATAGATGTGTTACACTTGGCCTTGAACTGGGGGCTAGGGAGAAAAATAAACTGCCTGGTGTCACTGTTCTCATGCTCTGTATGTGATACTGGATTTGACTTCAATATCCCCATCATAGAATACTTTGTCAAAACCCAATACTGCAAAATAAAATACTCAGGACAATCAGACACATCTGCCAATAACCCCTTATGAGGAATCAACACTATCAAGAAGGGAGAGTTGGAATCAAAATAGGTGAGAATAAAAGTATCCCAAGTGAGCATATGGTAACTGTCAAACATATTCTTAATGTTTCCGGAGAACACTGTTCCACAGACTTTTTGATAACATTAAAATTTAGTCAGTGGTTTTCATGCCTGAGTGAAATGTTACAGATTGTAATACAGCATGGAAACAAGCTCTCTGTCCCAACTCACTCATGCTGACCAGGTTTCCTAAACCGAACTAGTCCTACGTTTCTGTATTTGGCCCATATCCCTTTAAACCTTTCCTGTCCATGTACCTATCCAAATGTCTTCTATTTGTTGTAACTGTACTCTCCTCTCCCACTTCTCCTGGCAGCTCGTTCCATATAACACCACCCTCTGCGTGAAGAAATTCCCCCTTGGGTCCCTTTTAAATCTTTTGCACTCTCGTCTTAAACCTCTGCCCTCTGGCTTTGGACTCCCCCCACATTTTGATTGTTCACCCTATCTACGCCTGTCATGATTTTATAAACTTCTATAAGATCACCCCTCAGTCTCCTTTCGTGATGAAGGGCTTTTGCCCAAAATATCAATTTTCCTGCTCCTCGGATGCTGCCTGACCTGCTGTGCTTTTCCAGCACCACTCTAATCTTGACTCTAATCTCCAGCATCTGCAGTACCCACTTCTGCCTAGAAAAATGTCCCAGCCTATCCAAGCTTTTCTTATACTTCAAACTCAAAGACAGTGGCTCAGTGAGTAGTACTACTGCCTGTCAGTGCCAGGTCCCTGGTTTGAATCCAGTCTTGGGTGACTGTGTAAGCTCCATATGGACATTCTCCCAGTGTCTGTGCGGGTTTTCTCCGGGTGCTCCAGTTTCCTCCCACAGTCCAACGATGCACAGGTTAGGTGGATTGGCCATGCTAAATTTGTCCTTGTTGAATCCAGGGAACTGCAGGCTAGGTGGATCAGCCATGGGCAATGCAGCATGATAGGGTAGGGGGCAGTAGGTCTTGATGGGGCGCTCAGGAGGGGAGGGGTTAGTGTGAACTTGATGGGCTCAATGGCTGTAAAGATTCTGTGGTGATACACTTTTTTTTACTGACCTGCTGATCTGATTCTAGATTACATAAATAAGTTCTGCTTTTAAAATAATCTTTGAATTGAATGTTGAATCTGTTTAGAGACTATCACCACCTGCTGGGGGTGGCATGATGGCTCAGTGGTTAGCACTGCTGCCTCACAGCACCAGGGACCCAGGTTCAATTCCAGCCTTGGGCAACTGTGTGGAGTTTGCACATTCTCCCCGTGTCTGTGTGGGTTTCCTCTGAGTGCTCTGCTTTCCTCCCACAGTCCAAAGATGTGCAGGTCAAGTGAATTGGCCATGCTAAATTGCCCACAGTGTAAGGAAAATGGGTCTGAATGGGTTACTCTTCAGTTGGGTGAAAGGGCCTATTTCCACACTGTAGGTAATCGAATCTAAATCACCATCTTTTTATATAATTCACATAGTGAAAGCAGGTCTGTGTCATGACACTGATTAAATTTTAGTGTCAAATTTGTGATAATCCACTATTAACAATTAAAAGAAAGACTTTAATCCCAAATAGCCCTTCATCATAGCCAAAGACACGTGCAATAGATTTTCAACATTGAACTATGTCGTGTTGCGGTACAGTGGTAGTGTCCCTACCCTGAGGGACTTAGGTTCAAGTCCCACCTGCTCCAGAGGTGAGTATTGACACCTCTGACCAGGTTGATTAGAAAAATAGCTTTAAAAAAAAAACTCGTGCCTTTTCCAGGTTCATATCTTATCAGAAAGCTGAAAAGCAATGTCTAAAGTCCAACAAGAGAAGCGAAGCTTTTGCTTGCATGCAGACTGCGGGCACACTCGGACATACAGGATTACCGTACCTTGTAATGAACAAAAACACCTCGACATCAATGGTTAAAGGGATGGTCGGGAACACGGCTATGAGATGGGGCAGACTCTGGAGGCTCATTGGTCTACTCCAGTCCCGGTGTTCCTTTTTAATGTTTGCATTTATTCCGAGATAGAAACGGTATTGAATGCATTTCAGCAAAATACAAAATGGGGCAATATATTTGTGGAGTCGGAAAAATTGAGGGCGTTCGGAACCGTTTAACCTTACTTTCAAGGTACACGGCGCAGGAAACATTCCAGATGACAATCTTGGTGCTTAGTCGCAGCGTGTTAGCTGTTAGTCTGATTTTTCAGAAATATATCAGATGAATTGTGTTAGGGGAGCTGAATGATTTGAATCAACATCTGTTCTCTGACACGGCGAATTGCTGAGCTTTGATCTGTTTAGAGGCTCGAAGTTCCTGGGAGAGAATTGATCTGTTTCTGACACCATCTCTCTCTCTCTCAAAGACTGGCGTGAACCTGCTCCGTGTGTCACTCTCTGTAATGTTGAAAGCAGAGCCAGTGAAGGCAGGTTTAACGCCGGCTGTGGGGCACGAAGGGACTCTTGTTAAAACTTCACTGGAGCGGACCCAGGTCAGAGAGAAGATTCTCGCTCGCTGTCATTTCAAATGGGGCTAGATTTGGGTCGAAATAGACTGCAGGTGAACTAAACGTTTCCGCAGAAAAGTGAAACACTTCGAGCAGCCAGAGACCAAAAGATTGTTATGAGGTTTCTGGAAAATTAAGCCATAAATGATTTCCGACAGACAAAGATGACTCCAACTGGAGGTTGTACAAACAGGTATCAGAGATGGCTACGCGTGGCTGTAGGTTTTTTTTTAGAAACGTGAATTAGATTATTCCTGGCAAAGACAAGCAGGTTAAATCATGAGTGAACAGGGGGTTTTAGTTTGAACAGGGGGTGTTTATGGGTGGAGGGGAACACAGAACATGCAGTCTGCAGGGACTGGACTCGCATTGAGGTGGGTTCAGGACATGCAGAAGTCAAGTGGTGGCACTGTTTGGCAAAAAAGACAGACTTCGGACCACGTGAAGCGAGTGGAGGCTGATTTAAAAGCTGACATTGAACATCGGCCGCCTCTCAGTATCTCTCAAACTTCGACCGCAAGCAAGAGACTTTCTTTGCTCCCGGGTCCCTGGATGGGAACTGCTTAGTCCGGCCCGTTGTTATTGTAAAGGAGCCACGGCCATAGATTAGCACGATGCCTCTATTAAGTAATAAAGCAACTGTTTTCACGTTGTTTTCTGCCTGTACGGCCGGCTGCCACTAAGGAACTTGGAGCGTGGCTCCATCAGCGAGGAGCTGCCGGCGGGACTGTCATTGCCGTGGAGGGGGCTTTCATTCTGAGGGGAGGGGGCGGACTGGGTTGTGTTGCATGTGCGTGTTTTTATTTTGGTTTCCCCCCCTCTCAGAGCATCCCCACGTTTTCTCCCGCGAGGAATGATGAATAAGCAAATCCTGCCTGATCGCAAGCTGGCATCTGTTGCTCCCATGAAGGAGTACAACAGCGTGGAGGCGAAGGACACGGAGTTGGTGTTGGTGAAGGAGCACAATGGGCTGCAGTACACCAACACTACCATCATCAGCACCGCGCCCCCCTTCACCGCCGCTGAGCCTGACAGGGAGACCTGGGGCAAGAAGATCGACTTCCTACTCTCTGTCATCGGCTTTGCCGTGGACCTGGCCAACGTGTGGAGGTTCCCTTTTCTCTGTTACAAGAACGGAGGTGGTAAGTGAGACTTTCCAAGACCCCCTCCACCCCTCACCCAAACACACACACACCGCCCGCTTTCACTTTGAGATTAAAGGTTCGCACCGCCGCTCCCCTTTTTTGTTTTTTTTTGTGTGTGTGGGGGGGGGGGGGGGGTGGCGGAATTGTCTTTTTAAAATGGAAATTCTTGTCACCTTCAAGTCAGCACGGGAATGCAGTAAATTGGAATAAAAAGGGCCATTATATTTAAAAAATAAGTGAATCTTAATGCAGCCCACTGTGGGCTGCACTCGCACTTGAGGGAGTTCCTGACCCACAGGCTGTGGAGACCGCGGCGGGTTGAGGCGCAGTGGTAATGTCACTCCCTCTGGGTTAGAAGATCGAGACCCCAGCCCTACCTGGCCGAGAGGCGTGGATCAACCTTCCGAGCAAGTTGATAGACATACCTAGGAGGCGTGTGCCCACCTCAATACCCGGTTGATCGGCGTCTCCGCCGTTTCTTTCTGAACCTACGCATTCTCCTGAGTTATCTGTTCGCTGGGAAGGAGCGAGCTAATGGAATGTGGTCCTTTGGGATTGCATGGAGAAACTGAATAGGTCCTGGCAGAGAGAAGGAACCTCTCTCTATTTTCCCAGATCCTGTCAGACTTGTGTTTTTGTGTGTGTTTCAGGGCTCTAGCACCCGCTGTTCTTTGTTTTAGATTACTTTGGAAAGGATTACTCCTTTTGTTTTGACCTTACTGATAAATGCCTCCTTGCAAATGCTGTGTTTTCCTCCGGTACTGGGAATAGATGTCCGAATTTAACAGAAGCAGTTCTCTGGTGTACAGAGCAATCTGAGCAGGACAGGGAGGGCAAGGCGAACAAGGGGAATCTCAGTCCATCTGATGTTTCACTGAAATGATGGGTTTAACTTTACTGAGCTCCTTTACAGCAGGTTTGACCCGGGCTAAACGGAGGTTAGTGCGTTTAGCAACCCCTGCTTTTAGTAACGCGCTCTTTCTCCTTACTCGGCACAGAAACTGTTTGTTCTTCCTGTTTTGTAGGTGCGTTTCTTATCCCCTACTTGTTTTTCCTGCTGATCGCCGGGATGCCTTTATTTTACATGGAGCTAGCATTGGGCCAGTACAACCGAGAGGGTGCAGCTACTGTCTGGAAAATCTGCCCCATCTTCAAAGGTGAGCACTTTATTTGTGCGGCCTGACTGCTGTCGAAGTTAGTAAGATCATTGGCTGTGGGCGGGGGGCGGAACGATGCTCTTGGCGACACTAGGATGGTCTGTCACACACAAAATGACACTCCGAGCTGCACATCCGTAGGCGAGGATAAAGGCAGGTGTTAATATCGGTCTGTGGCTGGCCACTAACTTTCTGATAATACCGGGCCGTGCGTTCTTATATCTTTCTTCAGAATAATGGCAGAGTGAAATGTTTCGCCAGACTGACGACAAGTTGTCTCCATGCTATGGAATCTTTCAGTGGGTTCCTGTACTGGGAACAGGAACACTCACACACACACACACACACATACACGCAGAATAGTATGGTCTAGACTAGGCCGGCCACACCTCGAACTAATATTACTTCTCTACTTCTTCACTCTGAGTTTACATTTTTGTTTTCAATTGAATTCACAACTTAAAAGTGTCAGAAATTAAAGACAATTAATGGCCACCCATTTGAAACTGAAGAAAGCACTGGCTATAGTGCAGCCCCCCTTTGCTATCAAACCCCTCATAATGTTGACCTCATTGATAAACAGGTCTGGAACTCATTGATCAGAAAAATAAAAACTGCAGGCAGGTATTCAATGATAGGCTTGAGCAAAATTCCTACAGCTGAAAATTTGGCTCAGCCCAGTTTACACGGCCTCCCTTCATGGAGCTAAGGTGATTACTTTTTAAACCTAAAATTCCACAATATACAGTCATTGTGGCTAGCCAGCAATTTGTTATCCATCTCTAATTGTCATAGACACTGCTATTGAGACACCTTCTTGAACCACTGTAGTCCATCTGTGCAGGCACACCAATAGAGATGTTAGGGCTTTGGATTTTTATTCAGTGAAAGATCACGTAGTATTGAGTCAGAGGGGAATGTGCAGATGGCAGTTGTTCCTATGCACCTATTGCCCTTGTCCTTCTGTGTGGTAGAGGTCTAGAGTTTGGAAGGTGTTGTTGAAGGACCCTTGGGAGTTGCTGCAGTACATCTTCAGGATAGTACCTCCAGCTGCTGCCATGTGTTGGTGGTGAAGGGAGTGAAATTTGAAGGTTGTGGATGGGATGCCAATCAAGCAAGCTGCTCTGTCACGTTTTTGAGGGATGTTGGAGCTGCGCTCATCCAGGCAAGTGAGGAGTATTCAAACACACCGCTGATTTGTACATCGTAGATGGCTTTGAGGAGTTGAGAATTGTTACTCGTTACAGAATTCCTATTTCTTGCAGCTGCCTTTATATTGAATGGCAGAGCAGGCTGGAGGGGTTGAATTGCCTACTCCTGCTCCAATTTCTTATACTTATTTTCATAGAATCTCTACAGTGTAGAAAAAGGCCCAACAGGTCCACTCAGTCCCACCCCTCCACCCTATCCCTGTAACCCTGCATTTCTCATGGCTAACCCACCTAAGCAATGCATCCCTGAACACTATGGGCAATTTAACATGGCTAATCCACCTAATCTGCACATCTTTGGACTGTGGGAGAAAACCAAAGCACCCAGCAGAAACCCATGCTGACACAGGGAGAACATGTAAACTCCACACACAGCCACCCAGTGGTGGAATCGAACTTGGGTCCTTGGCACTGTGAGGCAGCAGTGCTAACTACTGAGCCACTGTGCTGGTCTATATAGACATTTTTTTTTAATATGGCAAGACAAGTGCAGTTTCTGTTTAATGTAAATCACTAGGATATTGACAGTGGAAGACCCAGTAATAGTTATGTCATTGCATGTGAAGAGGAGGTAGCACACTCTCATGTCGGAAATGGCATGACCTGATGCTTGTGTGGAATGAATGTTAATTGCTGCCATCAGCCCAGGCCTAAATGTCGTCCAGGGTTTTCCATGTATTGGCAAGGTCTGGGCTGTTTTCTTTGGAGCAGAGAAGGTAGAAAGGGGATCTGACTGATATATGCGATTATGAAGGGCATGGACAGGGTGAACAAAAAGCAGCCAAAATAAAAGGTTTAGAGGGAAGTTGAGGAAAAACCTTTCCTTCCAGAAGGTAATGGGCGTAAGGAATGCACTGCCTGTGAGATTAGTTGAGCAGGGAGCCCTCACAACCCTTTAAAAAAAATAGAATGAACACTTGAAGTGTCATAACACTCAAGCCTGTGGTCTCAGTATGCAATAGGCAGTAGTATATTTTTTGGTGGTACAGACTTGATCAACTGAAGGGTCCGTTCTGTACTGTATGATTCTGTGATTGCTTCAGTACCTAGGTAGCTGTGATCGGTGCTGTGTATTGTGTGATCATCAGTGAACATGTCCACTTTTTACCAGCTATGGGAAGGAAAATAATCGAGGAAGCAGCTGAAGATGTTTGAACCTAGGACACTGCCATGAGAATATCCCACAACAATGTCCAAGGACTAAACTGTCCAACCACATCCTTTATATTAAGTATGGCTCTAACCAGGGAAGAGTCCTCTTCCTTACACCCACTGACTTTAATTTTGCTAAGGCTCCTTGGTGCCTTATGCAGTCATTGCTGCTTAGATGCCAAGGACAAAGACTCTCGCTTTCTCTCTAGAATTCATGTCTTAACCATTGTCGGGCCAGGACTGTAATGAAATCCTGCACTTCTGGTGTGGTCTTTGAAAAACCGTGAACCTGGTTTCAGCGAACAGGTTATTGTGGACTAAATGCCACTTGACAGCACAATTGACATCATTGAAACATAGAATCCCTACAGCGCAAAAAGGACCATTCAGCTCATTGATTCTGTACTGACCCTCTGAAGAGCATCTCCCCCAAACACAACCCTCCACTCCATTCCTGTAACTCTGTATGGGTGTTTTGCCATGGCTGACCCACCTAACCTGCATACCCCTGGACATCATGGAGCAATTTTTAAGCATGACTATTCCACCGAACCCGCACATCTTTGGACTTTGGGAGGAATCTGGAGTACCCGGAGGAAACCTACACAGACATAGGGACAACATACAAACTCCACATAGATGGGTTAGAATCGAATCTCTGCGAGGCAGCAAATGTTAACCACTTTGCTACCCATCCTCCATCCCTTTGTTGGTGATTGAGATACAGTTGATGGGATGGTAATTAACTGGAATGGCATACATTTTGTGGACAGAATGTACCTCAGCAATTTTCCACATTTCTGTGTGAGAGCATCTTGGCTAGGGATTCCGCTCATCTGCTTCCACCCCCCACAACCCCCACCGTGTGTGTCACTTCCTTTGGTGACATCACCCATGACCATGAACACACACTCCAGAGACAGTCTCCACCCCCACTCCCAAATCCAGCCCTCCACCAGCTCCAAGCCACCAGCCCTGCTGTGTTTTTTCCATCCCCCCAGACCTCCCCTCCACTGAGGATGAATGATCAGTCCTCAGTAAAGGCCTTACCTTCATGCCATTATGCTCCCAGATCAACAAATTCAACATGCGTAGTGACATCAAAAGTTTCTTCTGCTGCCTCCAGCTCCATGCCTACTTTTTCCATCAGGACTTTCACCTACCTTCTGAGGATGCCTTCGCCCGCCTCCAATATACCCCATCCATTTGGACACCCTGTGCTGGCTGTTACCCTCCCTCGATCTCTTCATTTTCAACTGCTGCTGAGACATTGACCACCTCAAACTGTCCACTCCTCTCACCCATTCCAACCTCTCACCTTGCAACACACAGACCTCCACTCCCTCCACTCCAACCCCAACCTCACCATCAAACCAGCGGACATGGTTGGGGGGGGGGGGGGGGGGTGGAGTTGCTGTGGTAGTATGGTGCACTGATCTCTATACCACTGAAGCCAGGCGCTAACTCACAGACACCTCCTCCTACAGCCCCCTCAATCACAACCTCATCTCCCATTATCAAACCATCATCTTCCCGACCATCCACAACCTCATCACCTCAGGGGATCTCCCATCCACAACCTCCAACCTTATAGCTCGGGAACTCTACACCACCTGGTTCTACCTCCGACCTAAAATTCCTAAACCAGACTGCCCTGGTTGACTCATCATCTCCACCTGTTCCTGCCCAACCAAACATACCTCTGCATACCTTGATACCATCCTGTCCCCCTTGGTCCAGGATATCCTCACTTACATTTGGGACATAACCCACGCCCTCCGCCTCCTCCAAGACATTTGATTCTCCAGCCCCCAATACCTCATCTTCACCATTGACATCCAGTCCCTGTACACATCCATCTGCCATGATGAAGGCCTCCAAACCCTGCATTTCTTCTCCTCCTGCCGAACCAACCAATACCTTTCCACAGACACACTCATTCAATTGGCTGAACTGATCCTCACCTTCAACAATTTCTCCTTCGAATCTTCCCACTTCCTTCAGACCATGTGCACCCACATGGCCCCCAACTATGCCTGTCTCTTCGTCGGGTACTTGGAACAGTCCGTCTTCCACAGTTACACTGGCACCATTCCCCAACTTTCCCTCCGCAACATCGATGACTGTATTGGCACCACCTTGTACTCCCACAGGACAGTTGAACAGTTCATCAACTTCACGAACACCTTTCACCCTGTCCTCAAGTTCAACTGGACTATCTCGGACACCTCCTTCCCCTTTCTGGACCTCTCTATCTCCATTTCAAGCAACCGACTCAACACTGACATCGAGTTCAAATCCACTGACTCCCACAGCTACCTGGACTACATCTCCTCCCACCTCCCCTCCTGTAAAAAGGCTATCCTTTACTCCAAATTCCTCAGCCTCTGCCACATCTGCTCCCAGGAGGACCAATTCCATTCCAGAACATCGCAGATGGCCTGCTATTTCAAGGACTTCAATTTCCCCTCCCATGTGGTCAACAATGCCCTCCACTTCCCACACCTCCGCCCTTGAACCCCACTCCTCCAACTCCCCTGGTCCTCATTTCTACCCCAACAATCTTGGGATACAACATGTCATCCTCCACAATTTCCGTCACCTACAATCAGACCCCACCACCAGAGATATATTTCCCTCTCCACCCCTTTCAGCATTCTGCAGAGACCATTCCCTCTGTGACTCCCTCGTTAGGTCCATGCCCACCAGCAACCCACCCTCCACTCCTGGCACCTTCCCTTGCCACCGCAAGAGGTGTAAAACCTGTGTCCACACCTAATCCCTTACCTTCATCCAAGGCCCCAAAGCATCCTTCCACATCCAGCAGAGATTTCCCTGCACATCCAAAGACCTCATCTATTGTGTTCATTGCTCTCGATGTAATCTCCTCTACATTGGGGACACAGGACGTCAACTTTTGGAATGTTTCAGAGAACATTTCTGGGACACATGCACTAAGCAATCCCACTGCCCTGTGGCCGGTCACTTCAACTCCCCCTCCCACTCTGCCAAGGACAGGCAAGTCCTGGGCCGCCTCCACTGCCAATTCCGAGCCACCTGATGACTGGATGAAGAGCACCTTATCTTCCTTCTGGGGACCCTCCAGCCACACAGAATCAATGTCAATTTCACCAATTTCCTCATCTCCCCTCCCTCCCAAGCTATGCCATAATTCATCCCCTCACCCCTCCCCCCAATATTCCTGATGAAAGCTTATGCTCGAAATGTTGACTCTCCTGCTCCTCAGATGCTGTTTGACTGGCTGTGCTTTTCCAGCGCCACACTTTTTGATTCAGCTAGTCCTGGAGCACAAGTCTTCAATATATTGTCAGAATGTTGTCAGGACCCATAGCCTTTGCATCATTCAGCCATTTCTTGATATCATGTAGAGTGAATCAAATTAGTTAAAGACTGACAGCTGAGTTGCTGAGGACCTCAGGAAGTGATTGATATTCATCATGGGCAGCACGGTGGCTCTGTGGTTAGCACTGCTGCCTCATGGCACCAGGGTCCCAGGTTCGATTCTAACCTTGGGTGACTGTGCAAACTCCACACAGACATTCTCCCCGTGTCTGTGTGGGTTTTCTCCCGGTGTTCCGGTTTCCTCCCACAGTCCAAAGATGTGCAGGTCCGGTGAATTGGCCATGCTAACTTGCCCATAGTGCTAGGTGCATTATTCAGAGGGAAATGGGTCTGGATGGGTTACTCTTTGGAGGGTCAGTGTGGACTGGTTGGGCCAAAGGGCCTGTTTCCACAATGTAGGGAATCTAATCTAAAAAAAATCCTATCGACTTGACTGAATATGGTTGCTAATGTTTCAGCCTTGTCTTTCACACTGAAACATTGGGGTTCCCCATCATTGAGAATGTTGGTTAGCTGTCCTCCTCCAATGAGTTGTTTTATTGTTCACCACTATTCAGGACTGCAGATCATTAATCAGGTCTGCTGGTTGTAGATTCATTTAGCACTGCCTATTGCACATTGATTCTGCTGTTTCGCATGCAAGAAGTCCTGTGATGTAACCTCATCAGATTGACACTTCATATGTGCCATCCTAGTGCTGCTCCTGACATGCCCTCCTGTGCTCTTCATTGAATCAGGTTTGATAATTTGGCTTGAAAGTAATAGTAGAGTGAGGGCCATGATGTTGTAAATTAGAGCTCTGTTCTACTGCTGTTGTTAGTCCACAGTGCCTCATTGGTACCCAATCTTAACTTGTAGATCTGTGCAAAATCTATCCTATTTAGCACCATAGTAGAGACACACAAAATAATCAAGGGTATGCTCTGTGTGAAAATGGGACATTGTTTTCCCAAGACTGTGCAGTGGCCTCTCCTACCAATACTGCCACGGAGAGGTACATTTTACAGACAGATTGATGAGGACTAGTCTTTTTATCGTTCTCTCACCACGTTCTGCAGGCCTAGTCTAGAAAATTTGTCCTTCAGGAAATGACTATAGTTAATGCCACAATTGTTCCTCTCTCTACAGATGTTGCCAGACCAGCCGGGTTTCTCCAGCACTCTGTTTTATTTCACAACATTAACCTGTTGTCTCACTCTTTGAAATCTGTGATTACAAAGCAGAGTTCTGTTAATCGATTTTATGCTGTCTTGACTGCTAATGGGGATTAAATTGTTTTAAATATAACACCAAATGAAATGTAGATTTGGAAGTTAATAAAAATACTAAAGCCATATAAAGTTAATTGCACTTTGATAATAGATTTGAGAGATTTAGTTGGTTTCGACAATAGTTACTCTAAAACAATAATCATAATTTGAATTAAATCTCTTGGGGTAATGCACACTCTTGCCTTTTGACTATTAGTGAAACAATTTCTTAGGAATATGATATACAGTAGATAAATTTTAAACAGCTATTCAAAAACAACAGATAAAGCAGGTGTCTAATCCTTTCGCACAATCCCTTGCCTATTTCACAAATAACCAAAACACAAATTACCTCTGCAGATTTATGAGTTAGAATATAGAGTTATGGGTTATCAGGTTCATTTTTATCATGAAGAAAATTGTTGGCATCAGTTGTAAGCTCCCAACTCAGATGTACATTCAAAGCGATACCTTTTATCTGAAGTTAGGATGAGCAATCAGACTTCTTGTTCTTGAGGTCATTTCCTTAAAGCTCCCTGGCAAATTACCAGACATGAAGGGGTTAAATATTGTACAGAGGAGAGACCAGTTGAAACCCAGACCATATAAAACTGGATAAATGTTCATCTTAACACCCGCAGTCCAGTATTCTGAATCCAGAATTTGGAACTGATCTCTCCTCAGCATTCGGCTGGAATATCACTCAGCATCTTGTGGCATACAGTTCAAACGCTATCACTCAGCCAAGAGCTTGATTCACAGTTCTTGTTTGAAGTGTTTAACTTTACATCTAAAAATTCAAGTACACTTCTAGTGTGATTAGATGTGCTTCAAGCAGATAATGAAATTTGAAAGATTGTTAATTTGTAGAGATGTTCCTTCTGTTAGTAAGAAATGTACCCATTTATTTATCAACATGCATGTCCATCAGAGCAATGAAACCATGGATACTTGGTTTGTGCAATGTTTTGAAATATTCAGGACTGCTACTTTTTTTTATTAGGAATGTAAGTTACAAACCTAAATTTTAAGTACCATGTCTTAAATATACTATAGCTGGTTATCAAAGTGAATCCTTCATTAAATGTTTGAACAGATTTTTCTAATCTCTAGAAACACTTTAGCTCATTGCTGAATATTGTACTCATAGTAAAATTTTCCGTTCCAGTATCTCCTGATACTTTGGAGGATAAATGTAGGTTGCAGCACTGAGTAACAGCCTTGGGATTTCAAAATCCGCAAGATTCCTTTCAGATTGATAACTTACAGGGCAGAGTTTGCAGCCCTCGCCTTCCCCCATCAACATTTTGGCGTTAGACTCATTTTAATTTTGTGAAGAATTATTTTTTTCCCTGTTCCTCCTTTGGAGAGAATCCACTTGAATACATGAGGGCTGGAAACAGGAATAGGCCATCCAGCCCTTCAGTCTGTTCTGTCATTCAATAGAATCATGCCTAATCTGCTTTTAATTCGATCTACCCCGGTGGCTCCATGTCTCTTAATGCCATTTTCTAACAAAGATTTACTGACCTCAAAATTAAAATTATTAATTAAAATAGAATTTATTGCATTTTGCACAACAAAGATCCACATCTCTATGACGCTGTGTGAAAATGTGTTTCTTAATTCTTCTTTTTAGCCTGGCTCTGATTTTGAAATAATGCCCCTTTATCCTAGATGCCACAATATTTGAAAATATTGTCTGGCCAGTCTTTCAAATTCAAAACTCATCAGTAAAATCATTTTAACATCATTTATGTCCCAGAGAACATTAGTCTAGTTTATATGATCTTTCCTCTGGTGCTAACTCTGGGATACCTGAATTTTCATTGCATGCCTTCCAAAGACCATGCATCCCTTCTTGAATGTGAGGCCCAGTGTGTTCCAAGCTTTTGTATTGAAGTACCAAAACTGTCCCGCCTTTGTTTCTGGCCCTCTAGTTATAACGGCTTGCATGGCATTCACTTTTTCATTAATTTTAAGCACTTGGCTAAAATATCTGTGACTGGCATACCTACACCCCATACTTAATTTTGGACCTCCACTCTTGCATTTCACCATTTACTTGCCACATTGCAGCTTAGATGGATGGTGCAGCCTTATTTTGGGAGTTGGGCATGGCACAATGTCCTAAGGCATTTAGTCAGCCATTTTGTTTGAACTTGCTGCTGTTCAAATATAAATGGCAATGTCTGGCACACCATTTGCTTCTCGCAACGTTAGTTCCATAAGTGGTACTGCGGCCCAGTCCCAGACATGTTTCTTGCTCAGAATTCAGGCCATCCAGCTGTTAAAATCGCAGATACAGATCATCATATTTGCTGTAGTAACTAATTTACGGCTGAAGTGTTGAATGGTTAAGGCATTGTGTCTGGCCTCATCATTTTTGGACATGCAGCATAAACATTAGGTAGGATTTTTGCAATCCGGTAAGCCCATGCTATAAAAATGCTGGTGATGATAGCGTCACATCAACCATTATGCACTCCACAGATAAGCAGCTTCTCAACATTTAATGTGTAGGCTTACACATAAAAATAGCTGGACATTTATATCTGTCCATGATATGGCTATGAATCAGTGAGGATGTTCAAGAGGAAAAACAGGAGGAGATTAAGGAGAAAACTATTAGATTTCATAATTCTGTTGCAATTCTTACATATTTCCATTTGCTATTTTTAATGTTTAAAGTTACAGATGCTGAAAACCACTCCATTGACTCTTTTTAAGAAAACAAGTTTGATAGTAATAGGGGGTTTTGAATAAGACTGCCTTCAATCAATACTAATAGACATATATAGAATTATTCTAAATTTTCTTTTGACTAACAGCAGATAAATTTTAGTGAAACAGAATGCCTTACTGGGCATGGTCATACTGTCATAGAGGTGTACAGCACAGGAACAGACCCTTCGGTCCAACTCGTCTATGCCAACCAGATATCCTAATTCAATCTAGTCCCACCTGCCAGTACCTATATCCCACTAAACCCTTTCTATTCATATGCCCATCCAGATGCCTATTAAATGTTGCAATTGTACGAGCCTCCACCACTTTATCTGGCAGCTCATTCCATACACGTACCACCCTCTGCGTGAAAACGTTGCGCTTAAGTCTCTTTTATATCTTTCCCCTCTCACCCTAAACCTATGCCCTCTAGTTCTGCACTTCGCAACCCCAAGGAAAAGACTTTGTCTATTTCTCCTATCCCTGCCCCTCTTTAAGGTCACCCCTTAGCCTTCAACACTCCAGGGAAAACAGCCCCAGCCTCTTCAGCCATTCCCTATAGTTCAAATCCTCCAACATCCTTGTAAATCTTTTCAAGTTTCACAACATCTTTCCGATAGAAAGGAGACCAGAATTGCACGCAGTATTCCAAAAGTGGCTTAACCAATGTCTTGTACAGCCACAACATGACCTCCCAACTCCTCTACTCAATACTCTGACCAATAAAGGAAAGCATACCAAATGCCTTCTTCACTATCCTAACTACCTGTGACTCTACTTTGAAGGAGCTGTGAACCTGCACTCCAAGGTCTCTTTGTTCAGCAACACCTTACTATTAAGTGTATAAGTCCTGCTAAGATTTGCTTTCCCAAAATGCAGCACCTCACATTTATCTAAATTAAAGTCCATCTGCCATTCCTCAGCCCCTTGGCCCATCTGATCAAGATCCTGTTATATTCTGAGGTAATCTTCTTTGCTATCCACTACACCTCCAATTTTGGTGTCATCTGCAAACTTACTAACTATACCTCTTAGGTTCACATCCAAATCATAGAACATAGAACAATACAGTGCAGTACAGGCCCTTTGGCCCTCGATGTTGCGCCGACCTGTGAACTATTCTCAGCTCGTCGCCCTACACTATCCCAATATCATCCATGTGCTTAGTGTTTAAATCTCCCTAATGTGGCTGAGTTGACTACATTAGCAGGTGGGGCATTCCACGCCCTTACCACTCTCTGCCTAAAGAACATTCCTCTGACATCTGACTTACATCTGACAAATTGACCCCTCAATTTGTAGTTATGCCCTCTCATACAAGCTGACATCATCACCCTAGGAAAAAGTATTTCACTGTCTACCCTATCTAATCCTCTGATCATCATGTCTCTATCAAATCCCCCCTTAGCCTTCTTCTTTCCAATGAGAACAGACCCAAATCTCTCAGCCTTTCCTCATAAGACCTTCCCTCCAGACCAGGCAACATTCTGGGAAGTCTCCTCTGCAACTTTTCCAATGCTTCCACGTCCTTCCTGTAATGGTGCGAACAGAGCTGTACACAATATTCCAAGTGTGGCCGCATCAGCGTTTTGTATAATTGCAGCATGATATTGCGGTTCTGGAACTCAAACCCTCTACCAATGAAACCTAACACACCGTATGCTTTCTTCACAGCACTATCCACCTGGGTGGCAACTTTCAGGGATGTATGCACATGACTTCCAAGATCCCTCTGCACATCCACATGACCAAGAATCTTTCCATTGACCCAGTACTCTGCCTTCCTGTTATTCTTCCCAAAGTGCATCACCTTACGTTTAGCTGCATTGAACTCCATTTACCACCTCTCAGCCCAATTCTGCAGTTTATCCAAGTCCCCCTGCAACCTGTAACATTCTTCCAAACTGTCCACTACTCCACTGACTTTAGTGTCATCTACAAATTTACTAATCCATCCACCTATGCCTGCGTCTAAGTCATTTTAAAAAATGACAAACAGCAGTAGTCCCAAAACAGATCCTTGTGGCTCACCACTAGTAACTGGACTCCAGACTGAATATTTTCCATCAACCACCACTCACTGCCTTCTTCCAGAAAGCCAGTTTCTAATCCAAACTGCTAAATCACCCTCAATCCCATGCCTCTGCATTTTCTCCATCAGCCTACCATGTGGAACCTTATCAAAGGCTTTACTGAAGTCCATGTATACCACATCAACTGCCCTACTCTCATCTACATGCTTGGTTACCTTCTCAAAAAACTCAAGGAGGTTTGTGAGACACGACCTGCCCTTGACAAAACCATGTTGGCTATCTGCAATCAAATTGTTGCTTGCTAGATGATTATAAATCTTATCTCTTATAAACCTTTCCAAAACCTTTTCTACAACAGAAGTAAGGCTCACTGGTTTATAATTACTTGGGTCATCTCTGCTGCCCTTCTTGAACAAGGGCACAACATTTGCAATCTTCCAGTCCTCAGGTACTAAACCTGTAGACAATGTCGACTCAAATATCAAAGCCAAAGGCTCTGGTATCTCCTCCCTAGCTTCCCAGAGAATCCTCGGATAAATCCCATCCAGCCCAGGGGACTTGTCTACTTTCAGTCCCTCTAGAGTTGATAACACCTGTGCATAACTAACCTCGATCCTTTCTAGTCTAATAACTCATACGTCATTCTTCTCCTCGACAAATATTCTCCTTTTCCTGAGTGAACACTGATGAGAAATATTCATTTAGCACCTCTCCGATCTCTGCAGGGTCCACACTCAACTTCCCACTTCTGTCTTTGACTGGCCCTATTCCTACCCTAATCATTCTTTTATTCCTTACATACCTATAGAAAGCTATAGGGTTCTTCTTTATTCTATTTGCTGAAGACTACTAGTGTCCTCTCTTTGCTCTTCTTAACTCTCTCTTTAAATCCTTCCTAGCCGATCTATAACTCTCCATTGCCTTATCTGTACCATCTTGCCTCATCAACACATAAGCCTCCTTCTTCTTCTTAACAAGAGATACAATTTCTGGAGTAAACCACGGTTCCCTTACTTTATCACTTTCTCCCTGTCTGACAGGGACATACCTATCAAGGACACGCAATATCTGTTCCTTAAAGCAGCTCCACATTTCAATAGTCTGCATCTACTGCATTTTGCTACCTCATTCTATGCATCCTAATTCTTGCCTAATTGCATTATAATTGCCCTTGCCCCATTGATAACTCTTGACCTGTGCCATGTACCTATTCCTTTCCATCGCTAAACTAAATGTAACTGAATTATGATCTCTCCCCAAAGTGCTCACCAACAACTAAATCAAACATCTGGCCTGGTTCATTACCAAGCACCAAATCCAGTGTGGCCTCCCCTCTTGTCAGCCCTTCGACATCCTGTGTCAGGAAACCCTCCTGTACACATTGGACAAAAACTGATCCATCCGACGTATTAGAGCTATAACATTTCCAGTCAATGTTGGGGAAGTTAAAGTCCCCCATGATGGCCACCCTGTTCCTTTCACTCCTACTCAGAATAAGTTTGCTAATCCTCTCTTCCACCTCCCTGGAACTCTGCGGAGGCCTATAAAAACTCCAAGCAGTGTGACCTCTCCTCTCCTGTTTCTAACCTCAGCCCACACTACCTCAGTAGACGAGTCCTCATCAAAAATTCTCTCAGCCACCGTTATACTATCTTTGACTAACAAGGCAACATCTCCCCCTCTTTTACCGCCTTGCCTGTTTTTAATGAAAGATCTAAACCCTGGAACCTGCAACATCCATTCCTCACCCTGGTCTATCCATGTCACCGAAATGGCCACAACATCGAAGTCCCAGGTACCTAGCCATGCTGCAAGCTCACCTACCTTATTTCGGATACTTCTGGCATTGAAGTAGACACACTTCAAACCAGTTTGCTGTCTGCCAGCACATTCCTGTGACCCTGAAATCTTGTCCCTGTCCTTCCTACTCTCATCCTTGTGTACACTGCAGCTACACCTCCAGTTCCCATCCCCCTGCTGAGCTAGTTTAAACCCACCCGAATAGCACCAGCAAATTTCCCACCCAGGATATTAGTACCCCTCTGGTTCAAGTGAAGACCGTCTTGTTTGTACAAGTCCCACTTTCCCCAGAATGAGCCCCAGTCATCCAAAAACCTGAAACCCTCCCTATTGCACCATCCTTGCAGCCACGTGTTCAGCTGATATCTCTCCCTATTCCATGCCTCGCTATCATGTGGCACGGGTAACAAACCAGAAATAACAACTCTGGTTGTTCTAGCTCTCAGCTTCCACCCTAGCTCCCTGAAATCCTGCCTTACATCCCTATCCCTCTTTCTCCCTACATTACTGGTACCTACATGGACAACGACTTGAGGCTGGTCACCCTTTCCCTTCAGGACTCCAAAGGTATGATCATTTATATAAATGATTAAAAGTAGTGGACCCAGCACCGATCCTTGTTGCACTCCACTGGTCACAGCCCTCCAGTCTGAAAAACAACCCTCCACCACCATTCTCTGTCTTCTACCTTTGAGCCAGTTCTGTACCCAAATGGCGAGTTCACTCTGTATTCCATGAGATATAACCTTGCTAACCAATCTCCCATAGGGAACCTTGTCGAATGTCATACTGAAGTACATATAGATCACGTTTACCATTCTGCCCTCATCAATCCTCTTCTTTGCTTCTTCAAAAAACTCAATCAAGTTTGTGAGACATAATTTCCCACACACAAAGCCATGTTGACTATCCATAATCAGTCCTTGCCTTTCCAAATACGTGTACATCGTGTCCCTCAAGATTCCTTCCAACAACTTGCCCATCACTGACGTCAGGCTCACCGGTCTATAGTTCCCTGGCTTGTCCTTACAACCGTTCTTAAATAGTGGCACCACATTAGCCAACCTCCAGTCTTCTGGCACCTCACCTGTGACTATCGATGATACAAATATCTCAGCAAGAGGCCCAGCAATTACTTCCCTAGCTTCCCACAGAGTTCTTGGGATGCAACTGATTAGGTCCTGGAGTAGTATCCACTTTTATGCATTTCAAGACATCCTACTTCCTACTCTGTAATTTGGACATTTTGCAAGATGTCACCATCTATTTCCCTACATTCTACATCTTCCATGTCCTTTACCACAGTCAACACCGATGCAACATATTCATTTAGTATCTCCTCGATCTCCTGCGGCTCCACACAAAGGCCACCTTGCTGATCTTTGAGGGGCCCTATTCTCTCCCTAGTTACTCTTTTGTCCTTCAAGTATTTGTAAAAACCCTTTGGATTCTCCTTAACTATATTTGCCAAAGCTATCTCATGTCCCATTTTTGCCCTTCTGATTTCCCTCTTACGTATACTCCTACTTCCTTTATACTCTTCTAAGGATTCACTGGATCTATCCTGTCTATACCTGAAATATGCTTCCTTCATTTTCTTAATCAAACCCTCAATTTCTTTAGTTATCCAGCATTCCCTATACCTACCAGCCTTTCCTTTCACCCTAATAGGAATATACTTTCTCTGGATTCTCGTTATCTCTTTTCTGAAGGCTTCCCATTTTCCAGCTGTCCCTTTACCTGCGAACATCTGCCCTCAATCAGCTTTTGAAAGTTCTTGCCTAATACCATCAAAATTAGCCTTTCTCCAATTTAGAACTTCATCTTTTAGATCTGGCCTATCCTTTTCCATCACTATTTTAAAGCTAATAGAATTATGGTCGCTGGCCCCAAAGTACTTCCCCCACTGACATCTCAGTCACCCGCCCTGCCTTATTTCCCAAGAGTAGGTCAAGTTCTTGCACCTTCCCTACTAGGTATGTTGACATACTGAATCAGAAAATTTTCTTGTACCCACTTAACAAATTCCTCTCCATATAAACCCTTAACACTATGGCAGTGCCAGTGATGTTTGGAAGTTAACTTATTCTTCCCTTTCTTTGGCCTTCACAGCTACATATGGAGCAGGAATTCTTTAACTCTCTGAAAAATAAATAATGCTTAATACATTGCTCATGTATGGATTTTATACACGGGCTTTGTATAAGTTATAAGAAGATATGAATTCCTTACAAGGAATGTTACTCGACACGTTTATTGCTGATGAACCTCCAAACATTTGCAAATTTCACTTTCAGCCAATGCCGTAGTCTTGTTCCTAACTTGTACATTCAAATCATTTTCTAAATTATAATGGACCCAAATTTCTCCCTCTCTCTGCATGAGACCTTATAGCGGCTGCAGAGACAGCCCATGACATTTTGCTTCAGTGAAGTAACTTTGAGGAAGAATGCTAACCATGCATGATAGAAAAATCCACACCAATCACTTGAATTCTCCTCAGTGCCTGGGAGTTGGAGCACTTAGTTTGCATAGAGTAGAGAAAGCTTTCCTTTCCATCAACACCACATCTTCCAGCTCACTTTGATTCCAGGAAGAAAGAATAATTTAAATACTGTAATAAAAAGCAAGTGTATTCAATGATTATAATATGACAAAACTGTAATTATTCAGGCCAGCAGCATTTGTGAAGACTGAAAAAAGTTAACTTTTCAGGCCAACTAACTAGTTTAAGTGCGCAAATTAGATAGATCTTGGTTTTAATCTTCACTCTGTGCTGAGTTCATTGATTTTGTGACTGATGTAGATCCATATGCTAAAACCTGCGGGGGAGGGGGAAATTTAATAAGAGGTAAGAATGAAGTCTTTTTAGGAAAAGGACATTTGCAAAGATGTGATGAGTTGTGTCATTGCAGCTTTCATAGTACTGTTGAAAGCTCAGAAGATTGAGGGAATGATACCAAAGATGCACTCCTCAAGCTCTTGATATTTTTATTTTGTTGCTATGACAGTGCCACTTCTTTCAATATCTGCAGAAATGACTGTAGGTTGGAGACCAACTCTCTCCCACAATATATCTCTTATAAGTTGTTGTATGTCTTGTCCCTTCCCTGGATATGTAGCCTATTGTACTCTCACTAATTAGAATGCACAAGTAACGTTGCTGCAGTGCCTTTTAATCTTTATGGGTCTTGTTCTTTGTGGTCAACATTAAAATAATTTGCAACATTATAATATCACAATGAACTTGTTACATATAATGTGAGAAAGTACATTTCACAACTGTCTTTTTAGAGTATTGTTTGAAAGATTAAAACTATTAAGCACAATTTTCTCCAGCAAATGGTATTTGATTTTCGGAAACCCTAATCTATTTCAAGTCATAGACTACTCCAGCATGGGAAGAGTCCTTTGACCCATTGGGACTGCACTATCAATTCTAGTCCCATTTCCCAGTACATGGTCTTTAACCTTGTATACTATGACTTTTCAAGTACTCATCTATATACTTCTTAAGTGTTGGGGTGGTTACTGACTCTATCATCCTTTTAAGCAATGAGCTCCAGATACCCATCACTCTCTTGGTGAAAGCATCTTTCCTTAAATACCTTCTTAACCCTCTGTTTCACACCTTAAATCTATGCACCCAGTTATTAGTTCTCTATGAAGGGGGAAAGGTCCCTTCCTAACAACCCTACCTATGGCCATCATAATTCTGTAGAACTTGATCACATTCTCCACCCCCTAACTCCCCCCCCCCCCCCGCCTCCCCCTCACCCCTCAGCTGTGTTTGGCTCTAAGGCTAGCATTGGCTTCCTATCAGCCTCTCTTCGAGTTGAATTGCTTCAGCCCAGGTAACATGCTGGTGGGTCTCTTCCACACAATCACATCTTCATACAATGTGAACTCTAGCCCAATTACATACTGTAGTGACCAGAAATGCACACAGTTGCCCCAAATATGCCTCAACTAACATAAATGACTCCACCATAACCCCCTTACTCTTGTCATAGAGTCAGAGAGATGTACAGCATAGAAACAGACCCTTTGGTCCAACCTGTCCACGCCGACCAGATATCCCAACCCAATCTAGTCCCACCTGCCAGCACCCGGCCCATATCCCTCCAAACCCTTCCTATTCATACACCCATCCAAATGCCGCTTAAATGTTGTAACTGTACCAACCTCCACCATATCCTCTGGCAGCTCATTCCATACACGTACCACCCTCTGTGGGAAAAAGTTGCCCCTTAGGTCTCTTTTATATGTTTCCCCACTCACCCTAAACCTATGCCCTCTAGTTCTGGACTCCCCGACTCCAGGGAAAAGACTTTGCCTATTTACCCTATCCATGCCCCTCACAATTTTGTAAACCTCTATAAGGTCACCCCACAGCCTCCGACGCTCCAGGGAAAACAGTCCCAGTCTCTCCCTATAACTCAAATCCACCAACCCTGGCAACATCCTTGTAAATCTTTTCTGAACCCTTTCAAGTTTCACAACATCTTTCCGATAGGAAGGAGACCAGAATTGCACGTAATATTCCAACAGTGGCCTAACCAATGTCCTGTACAGCCGCAACATGACCTCCCAACTCCTGTACTCAGTACTCTGACCAATAAAGGAAAGCATACCGAACACCTTCTTCACTATCCTATCTACCTGCGAGTCCACTTTCAAGGAGCTATGAACCTGCACTCCAAGGTCTCTTTGTTCAGCAACACTCCCTAGGACCTTACAATTAAATGTATAAGTCCTGCTAAGATTTGCTTTTCCAAAATGCAGCACCTTGCATTTATCTGAATTAAACTCCATCTGCCACTTCTCAGCCCATTGGCCCATCTGGTCCAGATCCTGTTGTAATCTGAGGTAACCCTCTTCGCTGTCCACTACACCTCCAATTTTGGTGTCATCTGCAAACGTACTAACTGTACCTCTTATGCTCGCATCCAAATCATTTATGTAAATAACAAAACGTAGAGGGCCCAGCACCGATCCTTGTGGCACTCCACTAGTCACAGGTCTCCAGTCTGAAAAACAACCCTCCACCACCACCCTCTGTCTTCTAACTTTGAGCCAGTTCTGTATCCAAATGGCTAGTTCTCCCTTTATTCCATGAGGTCTAACCTTGCTAATCAGTCTCCCCATGGGGAACCTTGTCACACGCCTTACTAAAGTCCATATAGATCACATCTACTGCTCTGCCCTCATCAATCATCTTTGTTACTTCTTCATAAAACTCAATCAAGTTTGTGAGACATGATTTCCCACGTACAAAGCTTTGTTGACTATCCCTCATCAGTATTCAATGTCTCAACTGATAATGGCCACTCATGCCTTCCAAAGGCATCTCACCTCCCTCACCCGATAGTTCTTCTGAATTCAAGGCTGTGTGGACATGCACCAAGGTCCTTTTGATCCTCTATACTTCCTTCGGTCCTAGCCTTCAGTGTTGTACTCCCCTGTTAATCCTCCCAAAATGCGTTGTATCTCACTTTTCAGGATTAAACTTCATCTGCCACTGTCTGACCTGCATATCCATCTTGTCCCACAGTTTAAGGATTTCTACTCCCTGTTTATTCTGTGTCACGTCAATGGACACAGGCTTCCAGTTACAGAAACAAGTTTGAGTATTGTTTTCTGCATCTTGTCACAAAACCTATCTTGATTCTATTTGCCAAATTGCCCTGGATCACATGAGTTGTAACTGTCTTGATCAGCCTCCCATGTGATACCTTGCAAAACCCTTGCTGAAATTCACATGGACTACATAAACTTTGAGTCCTTTTGATCTTTTTGCTGGAGAAAGAGGAAGAGGGACACTTCCCTTTTTATATCTTAGTGAATTATGAATTTAATAGCACAACTGAAATGTCTGTCATTTTTCTTTTAGGTGTGGGCTACGCTGTGATTCTTATAGCCCTATACGTTGGCTTCTACTATAACGTCATTATAGCCTGGTCCCTGTACTATCTCTTCTCTTCATTTACATCTGACCTTCCATGGGTTCATTGCAATAATCATTGGAACAGTCGCAACTGTACTGACCCAAAGCTACTCAATGCCTCAGTCCTGGGAAATGGAAGCAAATATTCCAAATATAAAATTACACCAGCTGCGGAGTATTATGAGTAAGTTGGCATCTTTGCACTTATTCACTCTTGACTGACCTGTATGTTTCAGACAGCTAAAAAATGCATTGATAACTTTATCATTGTTTCAGCCAGTATTTGAATCCAGCAGCACATAATTTAAATTTCATTAAATCTTTGGGAAAGCTGATTAGATTTCCCACTCTTCTGATAGTTTGTGTTTATGTATTTTACTGCTGGTATAAAGAAGTTCTGTTTCTAACATTACATTATTGTTACTCATATTTTCAAAAGGTCATTCTGACTATTAGTGAAAACTGCCAAATATCACTTGCACAGTATTTAATCTCCTGGTTTATTTCTCCCTGTAAAAGCACCTTATAATTCTTGATTGTTTTACAACTGCCTGAAAGTGAAGAGGAGAAGCTTTAATGGCAGCATTTGTTGTGATAACCCTTTGAACTTCCTGCAGAATGAGATCATACTGATGGGAATAAGTTAACACATTTATTTGAAATCCAGACGTAGATACATATATAGTCATTTAGAAATACAATGCTTTACTTTATTTCTTCTTGTTTTGAACTTTTTTTATATTGTTAGATATAATTTTGCTAAAGTTCAATCTAAATGAATGTCATTAAATATATATTTCTGTGAGTAATATTGTTTTTTCTGTTGCAGTTAATGTAATGGGCTTGATTAGCTGTGACCAGCATTTTGTAGCCATATATTTGCCCATTGATTTATTTGTTTTGCTTTACATCTGTAGACAGGTCATCTGAACATGATGTACTGATGATTGGGTGTCTTGGAACTAGGTTAACAGGGCAAGTCATTGTGTATCTCTACTAGATTCAAAGAATCATTATTGAGCAGTGCAGGCAGAAACAGGAAGAGTAGATTTAAACAGTGAACGTAATGTCAATTCAGGCCCAGAAACTGAAATAAAGAAAGGGAAAGAAAGATTGTTGTACAATATATAAAGAAAAACTAATAAATGTGTATATATATCTATCAATGAACGAATAAGACTTCAGACAAATGGACTGTGAAAGGAACGGAAGATTGTATAAGAGTTATTAAGAGTTACCATACAATTTTAAAGGATACTTAGACTAGGATGGATGAACTCTAATGGTCTGTGGCAAGTTTAATTTCTATTTGTGATGCAAGTACAGGAACATCACTTGAGCTGATGCACTTAAATTACAAAACAGTGTGCTGTTATTATTATTAAACAGCATGCTCTGGCTATTCATGTTTATCTGTCTGAACTCAGAAATCTCTGGAAGTTGCAGCATATTTTACAGTTGTATCTTTGCCATTGTTTTCATCAAGTCTCTAATATTTTGAGTTGCTATCATTTTGAAGTTAAAGCAACTGATCCACAATTATTGGAAATAGTTTCACTGAGTGTAATCTGCAGAACATGCATGATAAATTAACTGACCTGAGTTCAGAAAATAAATAGAAATGTTGCACTGATTAAATCTGTTTGGATTGATTTAACTCTACATTTCATTTCACAAAAAATATTATTGTCCCCTATACATTGATCATTTTGGTTTGAAAAGATACACTGTAGTCTATAGTATTAATTATGGACAACAAATATCTGGTCTTATTCTGGCAAGAATTAAACCAGGAAGGCTGAGAATTTATAAAAAGTTAGTTCAGGTGCTTCACCCTTGGTATTTTCTCCCTGCACATTTCTTGGCAGTTTCCAAATACAAATAACCACAATGTGCAAGAGATATTCCTGTTGCAGGTAGAGAACACTTACAAATAATCAAACACCAGATATTTAATTATAAGAATTGGCTGGTTTAGTATGTCACCTTGGGGAACATTGAGAGTCCAGCATGGCAGAGAATGAGTGAAATGGGAAGTCGGAGGGTGAGGAGCTTGATTGACCTTTCAGAGGCAGCAAAGTTGGTAAAGACATAAAGCCTTCTGTTGGTGACTGCTTTCAAGCTGGAGATCCTCTTGAAAATTCTTGAGCTGAGCAGATCAAATACCAATGTTTTGGGCAGTGGAATAAAAACAGACTCATCTACATTACTTATTCTAGGTGTGGTGATGCCAGAAAGAAAAAGCTCCTGATATAATCTTGTGGTTGGCATTTTCAGATTACCGTATATACTGAAGTAATAGTTGAATTTTTTTGACTACATTTTAGGGTTAAATTATTGGGGTCGACTATTACATGGATACTATTTTTGAGCGGCTGTAATTTATGCCCATCAAAATATCACTAGCAGAAGCCCAATTGATCTCCAAATGAATAAAGAAGATAAAACAACGAATTATGGTAATTCTGAAAATCCGGGGGGGACACAATAGGCAGCAGACTGGAAGACCAGGAGCAGAGCAGACCAACTGGCAGACTGGAATACTGGAGCAGGATGTGACAGCCTGCACACTGACTCATAAACTGATAACTGATCTGTTATCTGTAAAGAACTAGGGTTGACTTTTACATGAGATATATGAAAAATTCTAGGTTATTTAGCCAAAAAGAGGAGGCCAATGTTTACAAGAGATCGACTATTACTCGAGTGTATACAGTATCTTTGGGCACAAGATATTGCTGATCTATTTGCTTTTCACTGAGGAACAAAATCAAAAATACATCTATTGTAAAACCGACTTCTGTAGCAATTTATTTTTATGTCCAGCAAAATCAGTGGCATGATCAAATCATCAGTTAATTGCCGTGTGTTGTTTTAATTAAAAATCTGGTAATATGGTTTTCCAGATCTTGGTATCTTTGTAATGAAGATCCTTTTCTCATAAGAGTAATGCAAGACACCATTTTTGTGACTTACACCTATGAAAGCGATAATACATCTAAACGGTTAAGAACCTTTGGGAAATAGCACTAAGCATCTTTTTGTTGCACAGGCGAATTATTTTTTCAAAGTATTACATGTTGTGGTCATATTTAAAAATACTTGCCAGCAAAAAAGCATAATTGCCAGCACCATACCAACACATAATTAAAGAACATAGCTTTATTAATCCCAAGTGTTTAAAGCTCTTAATGATTTTAATTGAAAGCTGCAGCAATAAACATTAACCTGTTAAGCTTAGAAATAAAAATTCTGAAAGTTCTTATTTCTATTTGGAAGGAATTCTACAGAATGGTTTTCATACAGTTCAGGGATTGTCTGTCAGACTATTGCTTTGCAAGATGATAAAATGCCAACTCTTTTTAAAGTCTTACTTTTAATTATTTTTTTCTTAGCTTTTTGTTGGTAATTTATCACAGTGCTCTGAAGTATTTTTTAAACGATCTACTGGATATTGTAGCATGTGTTTTCTACTGAATGTTTATACTTGAACGTGATAACTGAGGTTTGATTTTGTGTGCATTTGATTTGTAGGTGCATTGATTAAGTTTCTGGTGTCTTCAAATAGGCAACAAAATTCTTTTTTCACTTTGGTATATTCAATGCATAAAACTTCAATAATCCAGAAAATGGAATGTAGCCATACTGGTGTTCTGAATTGTTTTCTGTCCAGTGCATTCACATTTCTGACCTTTTAGAAAAAATCCCTGATCATTTGTTTCAGAAATTTTTGTTTATGATTTCACACATATTAATAAACTACAAATATCTTGAAGTACTTTATACTCAGATGACTCAGAAGTCAGATTCTAAAGCTATAGTTGATTCTTCTCCATTGTACATGTCCTTCTGTCTCAATTAGTTCTATTAATCCTGTGAACAACTTACACAATTGAGTTACAGTTCAATTCAGCGGGATTTCCTTTAGTCCGCATTTGCCATACATAGTCATCTCTGCAAATTTGGTGTTGTTCATACCTGAAGCATATAATCATGCTGCATATACTTGGGCATACGAGCAACGGCAAGCAATAATTGGAATCTTGTCTTTTTAATAATTTTCTCAATCTCTTTGAACACCGGACAGGAGAGTAATCTATATCGGACAAAATCTCTCTGGGTATTGCACTAATATCTGCCTACTAGCTCATACAAAGTGATTTATTTCCAGTGTTCAAACTTTTTTCCATAAAAAGCCATCTGGAGATTGAGAGAGCTCTGACCTGCATATTTCAGCTGGAGTTTTTATGTTGGAGAAAACACGTAATATTGGATTGTTTCCTTGCTAGCCAAACCCAACTGCAAGCATTCTAAATATTTGTTGTGTGCTTTCTTCTTGCAGTTCCAGCTGTGTGCACTCAACTTTTGTGTACAGGAATGTTTCTTGAAGTTTGAGTTCAGTGGTTTGGTTGTATTAAAAGAGAGTCTAATATTCATCTGTTCTTCCAAAGGCTTTTGCCGCTCCTGTATAATTCAAATGTTTACTGTAGGAAGTTCTACTTCAAATTGTAGAAGGTAATATATGCACTGATTGTAGCTAAAAGTCAGTATTTTATTTCACATTTTTTCCCAGTTTTCTGAAAATTTGAAAGGTTTTGATTGGAAATCTATAAATTTCAGACTAATAAAAGAAGTTCTGATCTTTAGATTTTTCTGACTAAATGTTTTTGAATGAAGGCCAAAGTCTCCAATTTGTCTCATTTCCATAAGACTATAAGGAAGGGTGGGTCATCCACCCCTTGAGATTACTCCAATGAATAGGATCACAGCTGATCCAAAATATCTCATATCCACTTTCCTGCAATTTCTCATTACCCTTGATTTCCCCACTGATCACAAATGTATATACCTCAGTCTTAAAATGTATATGCAGGGTTTGGAACTCCTTGCCACAGAGAGCTGTGGGGCAAAGACTCTCAACCCTCTGAAAGGAGAAATTCTCCTCATCTTAGTCTTGAATTGGTGTCCCTTTATGCTGAGACTACGTCCTTTGGTCCTCAAATCTCCTCTAAGGGGAAACGTCGTCTCAGCATTTACCCTGTCAGGCCTCTTAGAAATCCTGTATGCCTCCATGATATCATCTCTCACTCTTAATTCCAATAAGTAGAATCCTAACCTGTTTGAACCTTGCTCATAAGACAATCCCTCCATGCCAGGGATCAAGCTAGTGAACCTTCTCTGAACTGCCTCTAATGAAATAATCTTTTTTTTCTGAAAAAAAGGAGACCAAAACTGCTCACAATACTCCAAATGTGGTCTCACCAATGCCTTCTACAATTTCAGCACGACTTGCTCTTGTACTCCAACCCTCTTGAAATAAGGGCCAACATTGCATTAGCCTTCCTGATTGTGTGTGCTAGCTTTATGTTTCATGCTCAAGCACCCTTGAGTCCCTTTGTGCTGCAGTTTTCTGCAGTTTTTTTCTCCAGTTTGTTGTAAGTTCTAACTAATATCCAAAAAACTGTATTTTTAACTGTTCTTCAGAAAATTATTTTATGATCACTATGCTTTTATACATCTGGTTCCTGTGAAATAAGCCATTCCTATAATGCTTAGTTTGGTATTAAGATAACATAAGACACTACACTTCAAAGCATAATTAATTAATTACAGATATCTTTGGAACATCCTCAGGATGTGATAAGAGACCAGACAAGAATATAAATATTTTACTTTATACCTTGCTTGAAAGACATTTTTAACTTATGCAGAGAATTTTATTCATTTTAAATATTTATCGAAATTTGATAAAGTCTTTTATTTATCCACGTTGAACTCTGAAATATTTTGACATTAGATTCAGGGCTCAAATGTGAAGCACAATTCTGTATCCCACTTCTAATTTATGGAACAGATCACTATCACAACTCAGCCTTCTCTTTCCACTAAAAAAAATCCATAAATTTGGGAACTAGTGCAAAACGATTTTAGTAAGTGATGTTGGATGAACATCGTGATAAAACCAAACTCAGACTGACAGTAACAATCACAGCATTATTCTAGAGGAATTGTAGCATTTAGCAAATCTTGTGCAATCCTCCAAAAATCATTTCTACAACTCCAAGCATTGTTTAGTGAACTCTGTCATGTTCTATTAAATCCTTTATCAGCTTATTTATTTAATTAGATCCATTAGTGAGACTTAACCTTGCTATGTTACAAATTAATGAAACTTATTATGGGTTTAGATGCTTTGTTGAGTTGAGGTGGAAGCAAACAAAAGTATGAGAAGCATTATTTACTAAGGTGCTCCTGTGGTGCTCATATCTGCAGTTTTTCTTTATTATACTTCAATCACTATATTGCAGTCCTCTATCTCACCTGCTGCTGCTACTATGTTACATTCATCTTTTTTGTACCAACTTCACACATGCAACTACTCTGTAATATCTATTGTACAGCAATGCTCTGTGTCTGCTGCCCTGCACTTTGTCCTCCAGCAGAAATCTATGTAGGTGTTCAGTTCTGATCAAATGGCCAAAATATAAAATATTCCTTTCTGATTGTGAATAACTTTTTAAAATTTTTTTTAACTTTTATAGTTTCAAACCTATTTTATTTTGTCTTGTGGTCTTTGTCTGGAGCACAATTCAAAGGCTTTATTTCCATCCAAAACATTTTACATGTTGCAAGCAAGAAACATTCCCAGGGATGGATCAACCCTCTGTGTCGATAACTCGAAAAGGTAAAGATAGTATTAAACTGAAGAAAGAAAATATAATGATTCCAAAGACAGGTGGAAGATAAGAAAAGTAGACAATATTATGATTAAAGTAAACAATAATTAAAAAATTAATAAGAAGTGGAAAAGTTAGAATATGAGAGAAAGCTAGCCAGAAATATAAAATCAAATAAGGGTTTCCACAGAAAGTGAGTGTGGAGAATTACTCATGGAAAATAAGTCATATTTAGCAAAAATTGTTATCTGGTTAAAGGCAGCTGTTGTTTAACATGCACAGTTTCCTCCATGAACTACAGCTGAGTAAACCACAACCTGCATCCGTTTTCTCTGCTGGTGAAAATGGTGATGCCTGATGTGGAGGAAGAACTTCCTGAATTGGGTGGCCAGAATAATATTGTCTACAATTAGTGGCATCATCTACTGGTAATATTTGTCTAAATAGGCAAACTTATTTACTTGTTCCAGTTTGACACCATCCACCTCAATCATCATTGTGCTTTCATCCAATGCATTTTAAGTACTATATTGAAACCAAAAAGCCAAAACATTCAATCTATAGTGTAAATGTTCAGATTTTACTTGATTTATGACACTTAGTATGGCCACTTCTGATTCTGCACGTAAGAACTGTGTCATCAAGTACTATCCTATTAGATTCTGTGACTTCCAATGTTCACTTCAACCTTTACTCCAGCTATCTAATTGACAATTGCTGGTAATTTTGTAAGTGAAAACCCAAGAGAAAAATTGTACTTAACAATTTCTACAAGGGTTGTTTGTACTACTTGTCAACTAAAGTTATGGCATTAGGATAGGCAATAAATGCCGGCCAGGCAGTGATGTCCATGTTCCACAAGTGAGTAAAGAAAAACTTCAACCCCTTTCAATATAAACACAAGTGTCAGTATTTTCAGGGAGCTGGACTGAAGAATGACACATTATGCATATAAGAGAATGAACACAGATTTTTAAAAATAAAATAACTTCTTTTGGATTTCTCCGTACGCTTATAGTTTTTGGTGATTCTTCAGTGTGCGTTTAAAGATATCTTTCTGTTTTATGAGAGTGAATTCAAAAATGAAAATCTATGCACTGTGAGAAAAAGAGAAACCCCAGCATGACTCTTTGCATCTGAATTTATTTTTATAACTTTTCTTGTCACTGCTAAGTTTCTTCCCTCTTCCTAATGCTCCATCAGAGCCAACTCCCAACTCATACTTGGCTACCATCAAAAAGAGCTATAAATTGTGACTGTACTGAATAGTTCTCATACATACCTTCCTCTCATATCATAAACCAAGAATCCATCATCACAAAAGATATTTATAACTCCTTCCAATGCTTAATATTTAATACTAAGGAATATCATAAGTGATCAACAGATAAAAGAATATTGGGCTTAAGCCACTTTTACCCTCGAGACCATTGCCCCTGGATATTGCATATGTCTGTAAAATATCAAGTCTTCATAGGATGTCAGCTCATTTTAACGCATTTTGGGTGTTCCTTGTGCGTTGTGTCTTGGGACAGACCAACCACTATTGGCAGTTCTCAAAGAATTACTGTTACTCTTAAATGGTATTTTTCTTAAATCAGATGCCTGCCACAGAAGCACAAAACCATCACCTCAAATAAAAATAGAAAATGCTTGAAAAACTCAACAAGTCTGGCAGAACCTGTGGAGAGACAAATAGAGTGAATATTTTGAGTCTTAAATGAAAAAAATGGGATGAGAAACGAATGAGATCAGACTCAAAATACTACCTTTGTTTCTCTCCGATGATGCTGGCAGACCAGCTGAGTTTCTCCTGAACTTGCTGCTTTTGCTTCACATTTCCTGCTTCCACGGTTTTACGCTTTTATTTGAGCATCACCTCGAGTTGCTTCTTCGGACATGCTGTCACAGAGTACTGCATAGGAGATGGAGGCTTTTTCAAACAACCATACTTTACGTACCATTAGAACAGCTTGAACGTGGGGTATTAAATGAGTCAATGCTGTGTTAATTGTGTCTCAACTCTGAAAGCAGATGTTTGTTCAGCTACAGAAAATTATTAGGGTTGGTGTGCTCACACTTTGCATCATTCAGGAATGTTGTTTCAGATTACCACCATGTTACTTGACTAGTTTTGTTGCATGACATCTAAAGGAGAATGCACAGCACTAACAGCTATGTCGCTATATAATGCCCAAAGAAGCCTTTTTTAAAATCAGCTCATTTAACAGTGCTGCTATCATGATGTGTCTTTCTGGTACCTCATGGGTTTTGACGAACAATGATCAAAACCACATGTTTCTTGGTGCCTCCATGGGTACTTGCAAGCTGAACATTCATGCAAAACGTTGTCACATGGGTATTTGTGTATCACACATCTATTCTCCTATTTCTTATTTGAATGTATGGCCCAATAGTTTCTTAGAACCACCTTTCTGTATTCTGTCAGAAAGTTGTAACTCTTGATGCTTGACCAAGAGAAGGCTCTGGACATGGAGACAATAAAAGACATGACAGTGATGATCAGAGGCCATCCCAAACTTAGAGAAGATATATGGAATGTGAATGAAGGAGGGACAGGTACAGGTAGATTGGAGGACCAGAAAACTGCTGGTCATAAATTTGTTTGTGAGCTCAATGTCAGTGAACTAGGACTCATTTGAGAATATGCCAAGTCACCTGTACAATATGGGAGTGTATACAGAGGAGTCTGCAATCGGCATCTCTGCAGTGACATGGGACCATCTTACTACAATGGCAGGTATTGCCACTCCCATGTTCTCATATTGAATGTACTGTCTCCCCAGCTTTTCCCTGACAATGCTGGGATTGGAAGGGCTGAACAAAGATTCTATTGCTTGCAAAATTGACTACAATATCCCATGCAGAGCTACCCATGGAAGCATTGTCTAAAACAGTGACCTCTGCCAGAGTCCCATTAGAATTACTTCAGGGATTCAGCAGAACCCAGGATAGAAATTGAAGTCTCTAAGAACCTCACTTTGAAACATTGTGTTCTCCCTAACAGCAAGTGCCTGTATAATCTAAACAAATTCTTATCTTGTTAATACTCTTGAAGTTGAAATTACTTGGTGTACTGTTAATAATAACTGCTTATATAATTATGGATCTGTTGTGCCTATAGTTTTGGGGAAGGTACATTTTTATTTCAAAACACAAATAAAATTGCAATGAGAAGTTGTTTATATAGAACTATAATGGGGCATTGAGTTCTTTATACTTTGCATTGTGTTTGTTTGTGAAGCATTTTCTTTCTTGGATGTCAAGAAATACAACAGATAGTACAAAGTGTAGAATTAGGTGGTAAAAGGTGGAGTAGGACAGATTAGGGACCAAAATGAAAATTTACACACAAAGGCTGGGGGTGATGGGGGACATGGCTGAGGTATCAAATGAATTTGTTACATTCGTCTTTATCGAGGAAAAAGACATTACTGAGGCCATGATGACTGAGGAGGAAACTTGATTATTCAAAGCGTTCAAAATTGATCAGGAGGAAGTACTGGATATGCCATTGGTACTTGGAGTTGTCAAGTAACCAGGAGTGTAGAAGATGCATCCAAAGATCTTGAAGAAAGCAGGAGTGGAAATTGAAGAGGCACTGGTCATAATCTGTCCACTTTCCAAATATATAGAGGTGGTGCCTGAAGTTGGCAAATTATAAACATTACAGCCTTGTTCAAAAAAGGAAACACCACGCTATTACAGACCAGTTGATTTAACTTCTGTAGCAGGAAACGTTCTAGAAACAATTCATGATTCAATAGCCATATGGGCAAACATGTTAATTAGGGAGAGCCAGTATGGACTTCTAAGGGAAAGTCCTGTTTCATTCAACTCAACTTAACTTTTAATTACATAAACCTATTTATTGAGCTATGAGAGGGAACTGATGAAGGTAATGCTGTTAATGATCATATTCATGGACTTGTAAAAGGGTGTTTGATACAGTGCCACACAACAGACTGGTGAGAAAGGTTATGGCTCATGGAATAAAGTGGACAGCAACATTGTCGATACAAAATTAGCTGAGTGATAGAAAACAAACAGCAATGTTTAATAAATTGTTTTTTTTTTAAGAGTAGAGGAAGTTTATAGTGGGCTTTCCCTGGAGTCAGTATTGAGACCCTTGCTTTTCCTGAGTTAGATTAATGGTTGAGATTTTGTTGTTCAGACAACAATTTCAAAATTTGGAGGCATTGTAAAAGGTGAAGGGGACAATAGAACTTCAAAAAGTATGTTGACAGTTTGCTGGCATGGGTGGATAGGTGGCAGATAAATTTCAAGGTGGAAAATATGAGGTGATGCATTTTGGTAGGAAGAACATGGAGACACAGAGTATAACATAAAGGTATTTATTCTAAACAGTAAGCAGGAGCAGAGACACCTGAGTATATAAGTACGGATATTATAAAAGGTGGCAGGATAAGTGGAGAGCATGGTTAATAAAGCATATGGTATCCTAGATTTGATAGTGGCATAGAGTGCAGGAACAGGTCGGTTATGCCATGCCTGTATAAGATACACAATTTGACCTCAGCTGGAGCATTGTGTACAGTTCTGGTGCCACACCATAGGAAGGATTTGAACATATTGAAGAGAATGTAGAATATGTTGACAAAAATGAGAAGCTTCAGTTATGAAGATAGTTTGGGGAAGTTGGTAATGTTCCTTCTGAGAGAGGAGAGGGCTAAGAGGAGTTTCGATAGAAGTTTTCAAAATCATGAGAGGTCTGGACAAAATAGACAAGGAGAAATTATTCTCACCCATAAAAGGATCAAGAATGAGAAGACACAGATGTAAAGTGATTTTCAAAAGGAAGTGGAAGAAACTTTATTTCACATAGCAGGTAGATCGGGTTAGCACAGAATGCACTGTTTGGAAGGGTAGTGGATGCAGGTTCAATTGAGGTATTCAAGATGGCATTAGATAAATATTTCAATAGTTACAATGTACAGGGTTAATGGGAAAGGATGGAAGACTGGCATTGAGCTCTATTGCTGATTGAGACAGCCAGTGCAGATGAGATGGACCATTGAGTCATGCAGCATGGAAGCAGACCCTTCGATCCAACTTGTCTGCACTGACCAGACATTCTAACCCTACCTAGTACCATTTTCTAGCATGTGGCCCATATTTCTCTAAACCCTTTCTATTCATTTACCCATCCAGATGCTTTTTAAATGTTGTAATTTAAATGTTGTAATGGTGGTGCCTCCACCACTTCCTCTGTCAATGGCCTAATTCTGAACTATAACAATTCTGTGATTCTGTAACCTGTTTTACTTCTTGTGCTGTGTTTTTGATTCTACAAATTTTTTAAAAAGGGTGGATAGAACCCAATTTTAGCATTCCTGCCCACATTACACTGTCCCCAATGTTTGTTGGTGTAAGCACCGAGCCCACAGGCCTTGGTCTGGATGATGCATACAGAGTCTTACTCTCTGACACACATTATGGTATCTCCAGCTTCCAGATGACCTGTAGTTCATGGTCAGAGAGTAGTCACAAACCATAGTTTAAAAGGAGAAACCTTTTGAAAGATAATTTCAAAAGATCTTAACCATGTGCTTTGTGCCAGCTCATACTCCCTCTCAACCATCCAATGGCCTCTCTTCGTGGCCCTTCGTACTTTCCATACCATCTAATCAGTCCATGCCTAGTCACCGAATAGACACAGATCAATGAACCTTGTAGTGACAATGGCATGTGTGGAACTGCTGAAAAACAGACATTCATCACTTCCTTAAAACAATTGCTACTGCAACTTTATATAAGTGTCAATCAACTAGATCTGCAAAGTAACAATAACAAACTATGAATGCTAAATACCTCTTTATCTCATCTAAGCCAACATGGAGCAAATGACAAGATACATCACTTTAAAAAAGTTTGTACAACTATCAGTCAAGGAAGATTTCCTTTCTGTGTGCCTGGTTCAATGAAGAAAACCTCTATGTAAATCTAGGCTCTTAGCTGAGCATGCAGAATGAGGCTGAAATGTTTTAAGCATTTATATACATGCCATTATGAATAAAGGTTTTGTTGGTTCAGTGCATAGTGTATACTGGCTGTGTGGATATGAAGGTGCTATGATTTGACATGGGGCTGTTGTGGATATATGGAAGGCACATTTTGACATGTAGCTGCGAGGGGCCATTTGAGTTAGTAGGGATATATAGCCAGATGTGGAATGAGAGTGGATACTGGCGAGGGGTGAAGGGAAATGGGTTGGCATGGCCGGAGGATCGAGAATAAGTGGAGATATGAAGAGGTGTGAGGGTTAGGATTTTGGAAAAAGGGTGTAACATTTAATAACACAACTGTGACAAAGTCCCAGAGAACTGAGGAAGGTCTTTTAAATAGCCTGGATTAGCACATTATTATAATTCAAACTTTCATTGACTGTAAAGTGCTGTGGAATGTTCCAATGTCATGAAAGGCACTATAACAAATGCAAGTCTTTTGGATTGTAAGTTTGCTCGCTGAACTGAAAGGTTTGTTTTCAGACGTTTCATCAGCATGCTAGGTAACATCATCAATGAGCCTCTGGTGAAGTGCTGGTGTTCTGTCCCACTTTCTAGTTATGTGCCTTGGTCTGTTAAGGTGGGTGATATCATTTCTGGTTCTTTTTCTGAGAGGTTGGTAAATGGGGTCCAAATTGATGTGTTTATTGATGGAGTTCTGGATTGAATGCCAGGTCTCTAGGAATTCCCGTGCATGTCTCTGCTTAGCCTGTCCTAGGTTGGAGATGTTATTCCAGTCGAGGAGGTGCCCTTCTTTGTCTGCATGTAAGGATACTAGTGATAGGGGGGTCATGTCTTTTGGTGGCTAGTTAGTGTTTGTACATCCTGATGGCTAGTTTCCTGCCTGTCTGTCCAATGTAGTGTTTGTTATAGTCCTTGCAGGATATTTTGTAAATGACATTTGTTTTGCTAGTTGTTGGTTCAGGGTCGTTTAGGTTCATCAGTAACTGTTTCAGTGTGTTGTTTCAGTGTGTTGGCTACCATGATGCCTAGAGGTCAGAATAGTCTGATAGTCATCTCTGAGATGTCTTTGATGTATGGTAGTGTCGCTAGAGTTTCTGGGTGTATTGTGTCTGCTTGTTTGGGTTTGTTGTTTAAGAATTAGTGAACTGTATTCATCGAGTACCCATTGTTCCTGAATACGTTGTATAGGCATTCTTTTTCTGCTGCTCATAGTTCCTGAGTGCTGCAGTGTGTTGTGGCCCATTTAAATAATGTCCTGGTGCAGCTCCGTTTGTGGGGGTTGGGATGATTGCTCCTGTCTTCTGCCTTCTGCAAAGACCGTTCCCTCTGTGACTACCTGGTCAGGTCCACGCCCCCCCTACAACCCACCCTCCCATCCTGGCACTTTCCCCTGCTACCGCAGGAACTGTAAAACCTGTGCCCACACCTCCTCCCTCACCTCAATCCAAAACCCTAAAGGAGCCTTCCACATCCATCAAAGTTTTACTTGCACATCCACTAATATCATTTATTGTATCCGTTGCTCCCGATGCTTCAACCCCAGGGCATCAATGTGGACTTCAACAGTTTCCTCATTTCCCCTTCCCCCACCTCACCCTAGTTCTAAACTTCCAGCTCAGCACTGTCCCCATGACTTGTCCGGACTTGTCCTGCCTGCCTATCTCCTTTTCCACCTATCCACTTTACCCTCTCCTCCCTGACCTATCACCTTCATCCCCTCCCGCATTCACCCATTGTACTCTATGCTACTTTCTCCCCAACCCCATCCTCCTCTAACTTATCTCTCCACGCTCCAAACTCACTGCCTTTATTCCTGATGAAGGGCTTTTGCCTAAAACGTCGATTTCGAAGCTCCTTGGATGCTGCCTGAACAGCTGTGCTCTTCCAGCACCACTAATCCAGAATATGATTGCTCCTGTCGGTGAGTATCTGGCCTGTGTGTGTTGCTTCCCAGCAGACACTGGTCTGCAGTTCTCCATTAAGTGTTTGTTCCATTGTGACATCTAGGAAGGGGAGTCTGTTATTGTTCTCTTCATCTTATGGTCAAATTAATGCCAGTAAGGATGTTGTTGATGATATTGTAGGTTTCCTCTAATTTATTCCATTTTGTGATGACAAAGGTGTCATCCACATAGCGGACCCAAAGTTTGGATTGAATTGTGGTGAGGGCTGGTCGTTCAAGTCTCTGCATTACTGCTTCTGCTAAGAAGCCTGATATTGGTGATCCCATGGGTGTTCCATTGATTTGTTTGTTGATCTCATCATTGAACGTAAAGTGGGCAATGAGGCTTAGGTTGATTTGCTTGGCCTTGCTGATGGAGTTGGTGCTGTCTGGTGTTTGTGTCCTTGGTTCATCTAATAGGGAGGTCAGTGTTTCTTTGACCAGGCTGATGTTAATTGATGTGAATAGGGCTGTGACATCAAAGAAAACCATGACTTCGTCCTCTTCTATCTTGGTGTCTTTGATGATGTTCAGGAATCCTTGGGTGCTGCGGATGGAGTAGCATGAGTCTTCTACTGGGTATGTCAATTAAGGGTGAAGTTCTTTTGCTAGCCTGTATGTCAATGTGCAAGGAAGTGAGACTGTGGGTCTTAGAGGAGACCCTGGTTTGTGTATCTTAGGTAATCCATAGAAGCAAGGTGTGTTGGACCCATCAGGTTTCATTTTTTGGAGATCTGCTTGTTAATTTCACCTGATTTATGAAGCTTCTTCAATAGAGATTCTCAAAAATTGCATGCAAATCTTTTATTTTAATTGAGATGTTAAACAACTTGTCTGGTTACATCAAATGAGTTGAATTGGAGAGCTGCTAATCTTGTCTTCAAACTGATGCTTCTGAAAAATGCTGATGTTCCTTCTCAAATGCTGACGTGTGTTTAAAATATTGATGTTCAGCTTTTTTTTAACAGAAAGAAACTGATGATTGGGATGTACGATAGTGGCGCTGTTAATGTGCCAAAAACATTTTGAAATTCATTAACCTTCCATTTTCAAAATCTTGAAATAATTGTTTCAATCTTTTTTTTCAAAAAAAAACCTGTGATGGAAATGTCTTGCAATATAATTTGGAGGAAGTTGCAGCCAGAAGTTTGATGGGCATTCGCAGAGAAATAGGATCTTGATACATTTGAAATGAAAACAGATCGTTTGTCAGATTGGAAATAACCTTCAGAGAGTTGTTTCAAATCTCATGTTATTTCAATATAGATTAAAAGTAGCTGAATTTTTGGTTTTGATATATAAATAACACACACATACCCAAACAGTTCCTTCTCAAGAATCTGATCACTTTTGTTTTACAAGTGGATGGAGAAGGAAACAGTGATGTAACATCCAGGGAGGATAATTTCAGCGGAATATCCCAGACTGACCATCCTTTGTTCTTCTAGCTCTTAAAAATATACTTTAGAATCCTTTGGGAAACTTTACAGGGTTGATTTTGCTACATATAGCATTAATGCATTTTCTCAAAATAAGAACCTTTTCATTGGTACAACATCTTTGTTATCAGTGAGTGATAGAACTCCAAGTCAGTGCGGTAACCCAGTAACATCAGAAGCTAACTATTGCATGGTGTAGAAAACATCATGGAAATACTGTACTGTTCTATATCTTCCAACCAAACCTTGCAGTCTGACCCATGCCATTATTTTTAAAAATCATTGAAACAGCAACCTCTACACAGATGGCCCTTCATTTATAGGTTACTGGCATGTTTAGCTACTTAGATAATACCCTTCAATACATACGATGGTGCCAGGAACTGAACTCAGTATGTAAGTTTGTCTAATTGCATTTAAGTTCATAGTAATTTACATTGTGGTGAATTCAACAATGTATACTGACATACGTGCACGTACACTCTCTCATTCATTCTTTAAGGATCAACCAAAAGAATAGTGCATTGAATGTTACTCTGCAAGAGGTAGAACAGCTGATTGATTCTAAACTATTGGTTGTGTGTTATGATTAGCAATTCTGCACTTTTTAATTGAGTTATTTACTGCATTACCAAATGGGACGAGGCAGCACACGTTGCCTTGGGGACTGGGAGAATATAGTAAGGAGATCACAAATTAACCGGTCCAAATCGTTAGGAGGCTTGCAGTCAAGGGCTGATTTTAGTTTAAGGTTGAAAAATCACCTGCTAGAGAGGATTCGGTGTGCTCTCGAAGGTGCAGGTGGGATGCACAGATGATTTCAGGTATGAGGGAATTTTGCTTTAAGGCCAGTTTGGAGAAAATGTTTTTTTTTTCTCTTTGGAACAAAATAGTAGAATGGAGATGTGATAGAGGTATATCAAGCTTATGGCAGAGTGAGATAAGGTAAATAGTGTTCCCATTAGCTGATGGTACAAAGACTTGGAGACACAGATTTAAAGCCTTGGACAAGAGATTTAAGAAATGACTAATTTGATGTTATTAGGCAAGAACTTTCAAAAGCTGATTGGGGGGGCAGATGTTCACAGGTAAAGGGAAGGCTGGAAAATGGGAAGCCTTCAGAAATGAGATAACGAAGGTCCAGAAACAGTATATTCCTGTTAGGATGAAAGGAAAGTCTGGGTGGTAAAGGGAATGCTGGATGGTGAAGAAAATTGAGGGTTTGGTTAAGAAAAAGAAGGAAGCATATGTCAGGTACAGACAGGATAGTTTGAGTGAATCCTTAGAAATGTATAAAGGAAGTAGGAGTATACTTAAGAGGGAAATCAGGAGGGCCAAAAGGGGACATGAGATAGTTTTGGCAAATAGAGTTGAGGAGAATCCAAAGAGTTTTTGCAAATACATTAAGGACAAAAGGGTACCTAGAGAGAGAGTAGTGCCCCTCAAAGATGAAGGCCCCTCAAAGACGGCTTTGTGTGGAGTCACAGGAGATGGGGGAGATACATGGAAGATATAGAATGTAGACAAATAGATAGTGATGTCTTGAAAAATGTCCATATTACAGAGGAGAAAGTGCTGGATGTCTTGAAATGTATAAAAGAGGATAAATCCCCAGTAATTGATCAGGTGTACCCTAGCATTCTGTGGGAAGCTAGGGAAGTGATTGCTGGGTCTCTTGCTGAAATATTTGTATCATTGATAGTCATAGGTGAGGTGCTGGCAGACTGGAGATTGGCAAACATGGTGCCACTGTTTAAGGAAGGTGGTAAGGAGGAGCCAGGGAACTATAGACCAGTGAGCCTGAAGTCAATGGTGGGCAAGTTGTTGGAAAGACTCCTGAGGGACAGGATGTACATGTATTTGGAAAGGCAAGGACTGATTTGGGATAGTCAACATGGCTTTGTGTGTGGGAAATCACGTTTAATAAACTTGATTGAATTTTTTGAAGAAGTAACAAAGATAATTGATGAGGGCAGAGCAGTAGATGTGATCTATATGGACTTCAGTAAGACATTTGACAAGGTTCCCCATGGGAGACTGGTGAACAAGGTTAGATCTGATGGCATACAGAGAGAACTAGCCATTTGGATACAGAACTGGCTCAAAGGTAGAAGACAGAGGGTGGTGGTGAAGGTTTTTTTTCAGACTGGAGGCCTGTGACCAGTGGAGTATCACAAGGATCGGTGCTGGGTCCTCTACTTTTTGTCATTTACCTAAATGATTTGGATGCGAGCATAAGAGGTACAGTTAGTAAGTTTGCAGATGACACCAAAATTGGAGGTGTAGTGGACAGCGAAGAGGGTTACCTCAGATTACAACAGGATCTGGACCAGATGGGCCAATGGGCTGAGAAGTGGCAGATGGAGTTTAATTCAGATAAATGCAAGGTGTTGCATTTTGGGAAAGCAAATCTTAGCAGGACTTATACACTTAATGGTAAGGTCCTAGGGAGTGTTGCTGAACCAAGAAACCTTGGAGTGCAGGATCATAGCTCCTTGAAAGTGGAGTTGCAGGTAGATAGGATAGTGAAGAAGGTGTTTGGTATGCTTTCCTTTATTGGTCAGAGTATTGAGTACAGGAGTTGGGAGGTCATGTTGCGGCTGTACAGGACATTGCTTAGGCCACTGTTGGAATATTGCGTGCAATTCTGGTCTCCTTCCTATCGGAAAGATGTTGTGAAACTTGAAAGAGTTCAGAAAAGATTTACAAGGATGTTGCCAGGGTTGGAGGATTTGAGCTAGTGAGAGGTTGAATAGGCTCGGTCTGTTTTCCCTGGAGCGCCGAGGGCTGAGGGGTGACTTTATAGAGGTTTATGAAATCATTGGGAGCATGGATAGGATAAATAGACAATGATTTTTCCCTGGGTTGGGGGAGTCCAGAACTAGATTTCATTCCCTGCAGTGTGGAAACAGGCCCTTCGGCCCAACAAGTCCACACCAACCCTCCGAAGAGTAACCCACCCAGACCCATTTCCCTCTGAATAATGCACCTCGCACTATGGGCAATTTAGCATGGCCAATTCACCTGACCTGCGCATCTTTGGAGGAAAGTGGAGCACCCAGAGAAAACCCACGCACACACGGGGAGAATGTGCAAACTCCACACAGACAGTCGCTTGAGGCTGGAATCGAACCCGGGTCCCAGACGCTGTGAGGCAGCAGTGCTAACCACTGAGCCACCGTGCCACCCCCAGAGGGCATAGGTTTAGGGTGAGAGGGGAAAGATATAAAAGAGACCTAAGGGGTAACTTTTTCATGCATAGGGTGGTACGTGTATGGAATGAGCTGTCAGACGAAGTGGTGGAGGCTCGTACAATTGTAACATCTCAAAGTCAGCTGGATGGTTATATGAATAGGAAGGGATTGGAGGGATATGGGTTGGGTGGTGGCAGGTGGGACTAGATTGGATTGGGATATCTGGTTGGCATGGACAAGTTGGATCGAAGGGTCTGTTTCCGGGCTGTAATCCCTATGACTCTATGACTCTATGTACTAAGTGGTGATATCCTGAACTTTATCACCCGTGAGGCTGTGGAAATGAAAATAATGATGTGTAACGGAAATTAATAGGGCTCTTTATGGAAGTAAACATGCAAGACAACAATGCTGGGGAATGGGATTGACTGGCTTGCTCTACAAATAACTGGCATCAACAAGATGGGTTGGATGTCCCTTTTCCTGTGGCTCTGACTTTCTAAGATGTGCAAATACGCAGCATCCATTCTGTGGGGCTTGTGCCATCTTGAGCGCTGTTTGTGCAGAACCAACACTCCAACATGTTGTTTTGGTTGGAGAAATAGAAATTATGTACATGGCCAAATATCAGTGCTTTCCTGGGGTAAAGAATTGCTCCCTCAACAAAAATGAAAGTTAACCAAGAAATTCAGCTTTTTTTAAGCAGTCCCCAGAGCTCCTGAGCATACATGCTCAATAAGTTGCTTCATCATGTTCTTTTTGACCACGCATCCTTTTACAATGGGGGTTATGTGTCCCTGACTAGCACATCGCCTGAAATAGACAGACCACCCAATTGCCTATCACTGGGCTACAGCCCACATGCCATTGACTGTACCAGTTTGAACGCAGCAGTAAGTCTTATCTTGCCATTTTCAGACTGTCCTATCTCTGTAAAGGCACTGACATTTGATCATTTATTAGCCTTCTCCTAGATTTCATATGAACATTCTTATTATCTCTCTCACTCCCAGGGGTAATGTAAGAGTGTAAGGTGAGGAAGAATAGTATAAAAAAAGCAAAGAAAATTCTGTTTCTTTGAATATTAAAATTTCATTACAGAGATATTTGTGTAGTGTATCCTATTTCCTTTCCTTGCTGCCTTTCTCTACCCACTTTGTGAGTCTACAGTGACAAAGCTACTTTCTCCATTGCTGCTCACTGAATGTCTCATTGAGAATGGAGATGTCCAAACCCGAATAGATTTGAACTGATCCATGTCATCACTTCCAATGTCTACAATTTCAATTGAATTTGGGGCAGATTTTTCGTATTGCTCCTGGGAATGTGCCAAGATGAAGCATGTTGAAGAAAGTTAGACTGCTCCAATTGCACTGTCAATATGAGTTTATCTGTACTTTTGCTCATTTAAAGAAATGACTAAAAAAACTGGGGAGACTCGGTTAAGAGGAAATAATCCTTTCATCCAATTTTACTCTACAAACTTTGTCCACATGAATCTCTACAAAAAAATTGCAAAAGTGAGGGAAAATGCACCAAATTGTTACATTAGTACTTAAATCTTTAAACTACAGTCACACAGGCATAAAAGGACTGTTCAAACCACTACTAAACAGAGTTAATTGAATGAAATAGGTAATTAAAATGGCAATTAATCTGCTATTTATGGTTCTAGTAGATATAGACCTGTTCTGTACCCACAGGTGAAAATTACCACAGAAACCTCTTTTTATAATTCTACAATAATATATGAACACAACACCTCATAGACAAATTCTTCAGAGAAGAATGCTTATCTTCAATGAGCAAGCATATAATGCGAGACACAGGCTTCATAAAGGATAAGTCCAGCTCTGAAAGTGAAAATACAGCAAAAATAAAATACGCCAACTCTAAGAGATTAATATTTTTAAAAAAGTGACTGGTTGAATGGAAGAGCTAATTTAGCACGCTATAAATTCAAATTTCTACTCAGCAGCTGCCGACTTATCTCAGAGAAAGATAGGCTATAATTTTCAAAGAAGAAAATCACATCACTCCTGGCAAGGGAAAAGTAATTGTAACTGCTTAAATTATTAAGGATTTTAATTAGGGTTTACCCGAATGTCATAAGGCTGCAGTATATTAACGACACAAGCATGTAACCTTGATGAAAGTAGAAGGGAACCTTGGGTGAAAAAATAGTGCAAAATGTGTTCACCAATGTGAAGCTGACATAATCTTAGTGATCTAAAAGCAGGCATTTTTATAAAATGAGCTTTCTCTAGATTTTTCTTCAAGTAGCATTGTTGATTATTTGAGTGACATTACACACTGCTTATGTTGTGGTTTTTGCAATGGGGAAGGTTAAGGAGGCAAGTCGCAAGGTTACTTCATCCAGAACAGAGGTCAAATTCTGCCATGGTGGTATTGTTCTGAAGCACACACTAGTGATACAGCTAACTGAGATAACTGGCCCCTTTTCTCAAGATTTTGCAGAGGGTAATCTTGAAGAAAGTCTGCAACCAGCAATATTTTTGTTCTTTATTTGAAAACCAAAGACAAAAAGCTGCATAGCTTGAAATACCCAAGTCATTTCAATTAAAGATTAAATTGTAGGAGTCAAGTAAATCATTTTCCTTATCAGATGTGCTTTTACATAAACCAAGAGGATCATTATAAAAGTGAAATAAGAGTTTTTGATTCTTGGTTCATCACTGGAGCATGCCTACAGCAAGTAGAAATTATGCCAGATTCTCCTGCTTAGCAACATCATCCAACTTTGATTTTTTTTTGCTTTCAGTTATACTTTGCAAATCTTGTACATTATGGGAGAGAAGCCAGAAAAACCACACATTGTTTTCTGAGATGTAGTTCAACATGAGGGAAGTGACAACATCCGTTCACATTAAATAACTTGTATTATGTCAAATCTTTTTCAATTCATAACAAAATATTTTCCGAATACTTTTTTTTAAAGCCCATTGCCAATGTACTTTTACAACCTATAGAATGCACCAGTGGATAGTTCCTGTAGAGTGATACTTTTCCAGGACACAGTGAACAACAGAACTTTTAAGAAGATTCTTGTGTACCACCTTACATTAGAGATTTCTATAATGAACACTTGTACGTTAACGTGGATATTAACTGCATTTGTTTTGCAGTAACATGTAGCAAAGTACTTGAATGAATGACACCACAAAACCTGGTCAGAAGAATCTTATCTGTCGTCGTTTTAGACATAGGCTTCAAATTTTTTCCTAATCCATTTCTCACCTATTGCTGGTGATCTATGGTGTACACTTCCATCGGTACGCCTGTACTCAAATCAGTGTGCTTCATGAGAGAGACTTGACAGGTTGTTCAAACATGTTCAAGGTCAGAAAATTGCAATTCCATCTTCTGCAACAAAAAGACCATTGAGTTTTTAAGTAAATACTCCAATTTCTTTCCTGAACTCATAATGTACTACATTTAATTGAAAACATACAAGCTTTTGATCTTGTGTCCAAACAGCTCTTACACTTTCATATTGCCCAGTTTAATGTGGAAAATATTCCCTGAAGTTTACTATGGGAAGGAATGATAATTAAGAGCAATAAAGACAGTGGGTGCTGTGTCATAGTAGAAAATATGGAGAGATGACTGACAACGTGGTCAAAAAGGTAGGCATTGCAAAGGTTTTAAGGGGGAAGGAGATGGGTTAGAGAGGGGGTGCCCAGGAATAGAACTGCTGCAGCTGAAGCTTTCAGAATAGCGATACTCATAATGTTAACTTGAAGACCAAAGGCAGCAGGAGATGAAAATAAAATTTTCTTTCTAATTCTTATTTGTGAGATGTGGGTCATATCTGGGTGTGGCTAGGTGATCATTTGTTGCCCTGCTAATTGACCTTGAGAATGAGGTGTGAATCACCACCTTGAACCATTGTAATTATTGGGATGCGGATATGGCCACAGTTTGTCAGGGATGATGTTCCAGGATTTTGACCCCATGACAGTGAAAGAATGTCACTACAGTTCCAAGTTAGGATGTGTATAACCTAGAGGGGAACTTGCATGTGACTGTTCCCATTCATCTGATATCCTTGTCATTCTAGGTAGTAGAGATTGTAAATTTGGAAGGATGCTCATTGTAAGTGCTGTTTACACAGCTGTTGGTTCAAGCACTTGGGAAAGCCTAATTATAGATGAGCTAGAGCCTGGGTATAAATGGAGATTTGACCAAGTAGCTGATGGGTTTGTTGACTAATGGCCAGTTGTCGATTACAAAGGCCTTCTTCCATGCAATCAATTGTGATTGGCTCCCAGGCAACTGAACAGCCTGGGATGTAATGTTTAAGCAAAAGAAATTGAATGTCTGGAAGACGAGGAATTATTTCTGCTCTGTAGTAAAAAAGCATCACAAATCTGACGATTGGCAATTAATTTTCTCTCATCAGTTGCTGTTAATTTCAATTACTATATCCTATATTTCACCTTTGTTAGTGTGAACCTGCCACCCTCCCTCTCCTAGGGGTGGCACAGTGACTCAGTGGTTAGCACTGCTGCCTCACAACACCAGGGACCCAGGTTCGATTCCTGCCTCGGGCAACTATCTGTGTGGAGTTTGCACATTTTCTCCGTGGCTGCGTGGGTTTCCTCTGGGTGCTCCAGTTTCCTCCCACAGTCCAAAGATGTGCAGGTTAGGTGAACTGGCCATGTTAATTTGCCCGTAGTGTTAGGTACATTAGCCAGGGGTATTTGTAGAGGAATGGGTGCTCTTCGGAGGGTCGGTGGGCCTGGGTCACTATCCTGAGGAACTCCTGCCGAGATATCCTGATGACTTCAAGAAGAGACCAAGATGAATCATTATTTGGCTCTTCCGGCTGAAGGTGGTGAAAGTATTTCAACGTTATCTTTTGCACTGATTTACTGAGTTCCCCATAGTGACTAATGAAGATCTTCATGGAGTTGCCCGCCCTCCTGTTAGTTTTTCATTGTCCATTATTGGGTCAAAAGGCCTGTATCCACACTGTAGGGAATCTAATCATAAGTAAAAATATCTAGAGAAGAAAGATCAAGAAATGGCCTTTCAGTTAGCAAAAAGATAATCTTAGCAAACCCTGTGGACAAGGACCACTGAACTTCCTTCATAGCCCTTCCCTCCACGCATGTCTCTCTCTGTCTGTCTGTATGTGCTTGTAGTGGGACTTTATTAGGGGTTTAGAGTTTTAATGAGTAGAGTTAGATGTCACTAGTTCATAATTGTTTAACTGTAGTTGGAATCTATTTAGTTGTAATAAATAACAATTCTTGCTAAGTACAGAAACCTGGTCTGCACTTTCTGTCAAACTCGGTCTAAAAGGAGGCAAGTTGGGGAACTCTGTATAGTTTTAAAGATCTTTTAGTTTTGTGAAGGCTCTGGGAATGGTTGGGTTAAACTTTAAGCACATTACTCCAATGTGGTTTAGCAATTGAGCAGAGATCATTGAAGTAGCTGAAGATCTTTGGGCCTGGGTCACTACCCTGAGGAACTCCTGCCGAGATATCCTGATGACTTCAAGAAGAGACCAAGATGAATCATTATTTGGCTCTTCCGGCTGAAGGTGGTGAAAGTATTTCAACGTTATCTTTTGCACTGATTTACTGAGTTCCCCATAGTGACTAATGAAGATCTTCATGGAGTTGCCCGCCCTCCTGTTAGTTTTTCATTGTCCATTACCATTCGCGATTAGATATGATAGAACTGCAGACCTTTGATCTGAGCTATTGGTTGTGGGATTGCTTAGACCTGTTTACTGCATTTTGTTTCTACCGTTTGCCATGCAAGTGGTCCTCTGTATCTTCACCAGGTCAACACCTCATTTATCGCCATGGTCCTGGCATGATTTCCTGCACTGTTCATTGAACCTGGCTTTGTCCCCTGGCTTCATGGTAATAGTGAATTAGATAGTATGCTCAGTTATGAAGATAAATAAAATTCTGCTGCTTTATGCTGTTTTGAGTTGCAAGATCTGCTCAAAGTCTATCCAATTTTAAACAGTAATTATGTCACAGAACACAATGGAGGAAATATTCAAAGTGAAGACAGACTTTGTTTCTATAAGGACTGTGCAGTGGTCACTCCTACCAACACTGTCCCAGAAAGCTGTAGCTGCAAATGATTGATGAGATGTTAACAAGGTCAAATACTTTATCTCTCTTCTTGGTTCCCTCACCACCTGCAGCAGTTATGTCCTTTAGGACTCAGGCAGCTCAGTTAGTATTGTGCCTACCAAGTCAATTTTAGTGATAAATGTTGAATTCCCACACCCAAATGCATTCTGTGTTCTAATCCGATATACTTCTTCTAAATGGTGTTCAACGTGGAATTCTCATCATGTAAAGAAGCGTGGTATGTAGTAATTAGTGGGTTTCCTTGACAATTTGACCAGATGCCAGGAGAGTTTGTGGGGTCTGTAATCAATGTTCAGGACTTGCAGGGCAACTTCATCCTGATTGTATACCACTGTGCTGCCACTGTGGTGGGCCTATCCTGCTGATGGGATACTGAGGAAGGATACCATCTGGAACATTGTCTGCCTGGCTGGCTGTAAGATATAGTTCTGTGAACATGATTCTGTCAAGTTGGTTACTAGTGTCTGGGACAACTCTCCCAATTTCAGCACAAGTACCCAGATGTTCGTGAGAAGGAATTGGGTTAACAGTCTGGGTTTGATTTTGTCATGTTGCCGTTTCTAGCACTGGGTGATCCACCTGGTTTTGATTCATTTCTTTTGATCTTGTAGTATTTTGATACAACTTAGTGGTTTGCTACATTAGAACTCCATTGAAACCCGAAATTAACTGTGATTTCTCCCCACCGATGCTGTCAGACTTGCTGAGCCTTTCCAGCAATTTCTATTTAGTTAGTGGCTTGCTAAGCCATTTCACAGGGCTGTTAAGAGTCAATCAAATTACTAGGAATCTGGAGTCAAATGTAAGAGTCTTTTTCCAAGTGTGGGGGCATCCAAAACTAGAGGGCGTAGATTTAAGGTGAGAGGGGAAAGATTTAAAAGGGACCTAAGGGGCAACATTTTCACACAGGGTGGAACGAGCTGCCAGAGGAAGTGGTGGAGGCTGTTGTAATTATAGCATTTCAAAAGCATCTGGATGGGTATGTGAATAGGAAGGATTTAGAGGGATATGGGCCTAATGCTGGCAAATGGAACTAGGTCAGATCGTGATGTCTGGTTGGCGTGGACGGGTTGGACTGAAGGGCCTGTTCCCATGCTGTCTGACTGTATGAAAGTGAGAACTGCAGATGCTAGAGTCCTCAAAACTCTAGACTCTACGACAGGTCGGCAAGTTAAGGACAGCACATTTTCTTCCCTAAATGACGTTAGCGAATCTGATTGGTTTTTACACCAGTTGACAATGGCTTCATGATCACTAAGTTAGATTTTAATTCCGGATTTATTAGTAGTATTTAATTGCAATCATCCGCTGTTGTAGGATTCAAATCTCTGAAGGTGGACAGGGGAGATCCATTGGATGTAGTGTACCTGGACTTTCAAATACTTTGATAAAGTCCCACATAGGAGGTTAGTGGGCAAAATTAGGGTGCATGGTATTGGGGGCAAAGTACTGACTTGGATTGAAAATTGGTTGGCTGACAGGAAACAAAGAGTAGTGATAAACGGCTCCCTTTCGGAATGGCAGGCGGTGACCAGTGGGGTAATGCGGGGATCAGTGCTGGGACCGCAGCTTTTTACAATATATATTAATGATATAGAATATGGCATTAATAGTAACCTTAGCAAATTTGCTGATGATACAAAACTGGGTAGCAGGGTGAAATGTGAGGAGGATGTTAGGAGATTACAGGGTGATCTGGACAGGTTAGGTTAGTGGACAGATGCATGGCAGATGCGGTTGAATGTGGATAAATGTATGGTTATTCACTTTGGTGGCAAGAACAGGAGGGCAGATTACTACCTAAATGGAGTCAAGTTAGGTAAAGGGGCAGTACAAAGAGATCTGGGTGTTCTTGTACACCAGTCAATGAAGGCAAGTATGCAGGTACAGCAGGTAGTGAAGAAAGCTAATAGCATGCTGGCTTTCATAACAAGAGGGATTGAGTATAGAAGCAAAGAGGTTGTTCTGCAGCTATACATGGCCCTGGTGAGACCGCACCTGGAATATTGTGTGCAGTTCTGGTCTCCAAATTTGAGGAAAGACATTCTGGCTATTGAGGGAGTGCAGTGTAGGTTCACGAGGTCAATTCCTGGAATGGTGGGACTATCTTATGTTGAAAGATTGGAGCGACTGGGCTTGTACACCCTTGAGTTTAGAAGAACGAGAGGGGATCTAATTGAGATGTATAAGATTATTAAAGGATTGGACACTCTGGAGGCATGAAACATGTTTCCACTGATGGGTGAGTCCCGAACCAGAGGACACAGCTTAAAACAAAGGGGTAGGCCATTGAGGATAGAGATAAGGAGAAACTTCTTCACCCAGAGAGTAGTGGGTGTGTGGCATGCTCTGCCCCAGAAGGCAGTGAAGGCCCGGTCTCTGGATTCATTTAAGAAAGAGTTGGATAAAGCTCTCAAGGATAGTGGAATCAAGGGTTATGGAGATAAGGCAGAAACAGGATACTGATTGAGGATGATCAGCCATGATCATAATGAATGGTGGTGCAGGCTCGAAGGGCAGAATAGCCTACTCCTGCACCTATTGTCTATTGTCTAAATCCTCCCTCCAGAGCCAATACCTCCCTGCAATGTGATTGGTGGAATTTACAGTGCTAAAAGGTAAGTTTAAGTAAGACTCGAGAGATTTGAAGATACAAATTTAAAACTCAGTGTGCTGGGGATCAGGTAATAACTATAAGACAGCATGGAGAGGGAGGGTAATAGGTAAGTGTTTTGGAGTAGGATGCAGGTTAATGAGATTTAAGTAATTGTAGTTGTTAGGGGAAGTGATAGTATAGTGGTATTATTGCTAGCCTATTAGTCCAGAGATCCAGGTAATATTCAGGGAGCTTGAGTTCAAATCCCACAATAATAGATATTACATAGAACATAGAACAATGCAGTGCAGAACAGACCCTTTGGCCCTCAATGTTGCACCAACCTGTGAACTATTGTCAGCTCGTCCCCTACACTATCCCATCATCATCCATATGCTTTTCCAAGGATCGTTTAAATCTCCCTAATGTGGCTGAGTTAACTACATTGGCAGGTAGGCCATTCCACGCCCTTACCACTCTCTGAGTAAAGAACCTGCCTCTGATGTCTGTCTTAAACCATCACCCCTCAATTTGTAGTATGCCCCCTCGTACAAGCTGACATCATCATCCTAGGGAAAAGACTTTCACTGTCTACCCTATCAAATCCTCTGATCATCTTGTATGTCTCTATCAAATCTCCTCATAGTCTTCTTCTTTCCAATGAGAACAGACACAAGTCTCTCAGCCTTTCCTCATAAGACCTTCCCTCCAGACCAGGCAACATCCTGGTAGGATTTGAATTCATTTAAGTTTAGAATTAAGAGTCTAATGGTGAAATCATTGATGATTGTCAGAAAAACATATCTGCATCAACAATGTCCTTTGGGGAAGGAAATCTGCCATCCTTACCTGGTATGACCTACAAGTCAGTCCAGAGCCACAACAAAGTGGTTGACCCTTAACTGCTGTCTGGGCAATTCGGGCTGGACAATAAATGCTGCTCTAGCCAGCAATGCCCGTGAATACATTTTAAAAAGTTTCTAGGTGCATGCAGGATTTGAGCAGGGGATTCCCATTGTGGGGTCAGGACATTATGTGGGATTGCCAACTGAAATGTTAGGGTCATGAGCTTTCAGGCAGCAATAGCTGCTGTGGATCTCTGATTGGGTTTAAAAGTAGAGCTCAACTTGTAAGAGGTCTGCATTCTCACAGTTCCCAGAGCCTCCCCACCCTGCAGTTCTGTCTAGTGCATTACAACACTTTTCAAAGTAGGGTCACGGTGGGATAATGTCTGAGAAACACTGGATTAAAAGCTGGCAAGGAGCATTGACCATTTTAATTCAGCTTACCTTTTGCACACTGGCCTAGTAACTTAAAGACCAAAGATGTTTTTGTTCTTCATTGCTGCGTAACATTTCTAAAATAATCATTGAATTCCCTCAGTGAGACAGGAGGCCATTTGGCCCAATGAGTCCACAGTAACTGTCCAAAGAGCATTCCACTCAGATCTACCCCCCTGAACTATCCCTGTAGCCCTCCAATTCCCATGCTAATCCAGCTAGCCTGCACACGATGGCAATTTAGCATGGCCAATCCGCCTAGCCTGCACACCATTGGAGCACCCAGTGAAAACCCACATAGACACAGAGAGAATGTGCAAACTCCACATAGGCAGTCACCCAAGGCTGGAATCGAACCTGGGTCCCTGGTACTGTGAGGCTGCAGTACGAGCCACTGTGCCACCCATGGAGAAAAGTAGCAAAATATTTGTAGGTCCCTGCTAATGCAGCTCTTGAGTCGAGTCTTGACCTACTCTTGGGAAACAAGGCAGGGCAGGTGACTGAGGTTTCAGTGGGGGAGCACTTTGGGGCTAGTGACCATAATTATATTTGTTTTAAAATAGTGATGGAAAAGGATAGACCAGATCTAAAAGTTGAAGTTCTAAATTGGAGAAAGGCCAATTTTGACGGTATTAGGCAAGAACTTTCGAAAGCTGATTGGAGGCAGATGTTCGCAGGTAAAAGGACAGCTGGAAAATGGAAAGCCTTCTGAAATGAGATAGCGAGAGCCCAGAGAAAGTATATTCCTGTCAGGGTGAAAGGGAAGGCTGGTAGGTATAGGGAATGCTGGATGACTAAAGAAATTGAGGGTTTGGTTAAGAAGAAGAAGGAATCATATGTCCGGTACAGACAGGATAGATTGAGAGAATCCTTAGAAGAGTATAAAGAAAGTAGGAGTATACTTAAGAGGGAAATCAGGAGGGCAAAACGGGGACATGAGATAGCGTTGGCAAATAGAATTAAGGAGAATCCAAAGGGTGTTTACAAATACATTAAGGACAAAAGGGTAGCTAGGGACAGAATAGGGCCCCCCGAAGATCAGCAAGGCAGCCTTTGTGTGGAGCCACAGAAAATGGGGGAGATACTAAATAAATATCTTGCATCAGCATTTACTGTGGAAAAGGATATGGAAGATATAGACTGTAGGGAAATAGATGGTGACATCTTGCAAAATGTCCAGATTACAGAGGAGGAAGTGCTGGAGGTCTTGAAACAGTTAAAAGTGGATAAATCCCCAGGACCTGATTATGTGTACCCGAGAACTCTGTGGCAAGCCAGAGAAGTGATTGCTGGGCCTCTTGCTGAGATATTTGTATCATCGGTGAGGTGCCGGAAGACTGGAGGTTGGCAAACGTGGTGCCACTGTTTAAGAAGGGTGGTAAAGACAAGCCAGGGAACTATAGACCAGTGAGCCTGACCTCGGTGGTGGGCAAGTTGTTGGAGGGAATCCTGAGGGACAGGATGTGCATGTATTTGGAAAGGCAAGGACTGATTTGGGATAGTCAACATGGCTTTGTGC
>NC_057726.1:48795487-48842409 GCF_004010195.1 Chiloscyllium plagiosum
AGCAAATCTTAGCAGGACTTATACACTTAATGATAAGGTCCTAGGGAGTGTTGCTGAACAAAGAGACCTTGGAGTGCAGGCTCATAGCTCCTTGAAAGTGGACTCGCAGGTAGATAGGATAGTGAAGAAGGTGTTTGGTATGCTTTCCTTTATTGGTCAGAGTATTGAGTACAGGAGTTGGGAGGTCATGTTGCGGCTGTTCAGGACATTGGTTAGGCCACTGTTGGAATATTGTGTGCAATTCTGATGTTGTGAAACTTGAAAGGGTTCAGAAAAGATTTACAAGGATGTTGCCAGGGTTGGAGGATCTGATCTCCAGGGAGAGGCTGAACAGGCTGGGGCTGTTTTCCCTGGAACGTCGGAGGCTGAGGGTTGACCTTGTAGAGGTTTACAAAATTATGAGGGGCATGGATAGGATAAATAGACAAAGTCGTTTCCCTGGGGTCGGGGAGTCCAGAACTAGAGGGCATAGGTTTAGAGTGAGAGGGGAAAGAAATAAAAGAGACCTAAGGGTCAACTTTTCACGCAGAGGGTGGTACGTGTATGGAATGAGCTGCCAGAGGATGTGGTGGAGGCTGTACAATTGCAACATTTAAGAGGCATTTGGATGGGTATATGAATAGGAAGGGTTTGGAGTGCTGACAGGTGGAACTAGATTGGGTTGGGATATCTGGTCGGCATGGACGGGTTGGACCGAAGGGTCTGTTTCCATGCTGTACATGTCTATAACTCTAAGAGTCCTGTAACAGAAGTCCAGGACTAATGAGTACTCTGATTCCCTTCAGAGGCAACTGGTATTCACTCAATGTCTTGTCACAATAATATGTGCAGGTCAGGGACTCACAATGGGATCGAATATCCAGCATCCTGACACAACGCATTTGTAGACCAGGTTTATCCAATTTTAGAACCAGGTTGAACAGTCACTGTCAAAAGCATGCCCACACATAGTGCAATAATTCTCCTGGTGCATCTGTGTATTCGATTGTACAATTATCTCATCCATTCGTAATTATAGTCATTCTATTTAAATATGGTGAGTCCTGTTATTAGTGTAACCATTTGACAGCTTCATGAAAAAAAAGGGGAGGGGGAAATTAAAGCAATGATGACGTGTAAAATGAAGAAATAATAATAACCAATGAAAGAGAATGTTGTAGCAATGATGTCTAACAGCAAAAATTTCCAACAGTAATGGAGGAGATTGAATTGAGAAAAATAAGGATTATGTAGACAACCTTTCTGCTAAATTCAGTACTGTTATGTAAAAGGGGCAAGGTAAAAATAAAAGTGCACTTTTAAGCAACATCAAATATTTGCACACATTTAATCAAATACATGCACACATTTGTGCATGTAACCTTATGGGAAGTTGCCTGAGTTCCAGATTCTTTTCCCAATGGAACACACTGGAATTGCAAACTTATAAAATTAATCTTCAGTGTGTTTTCTATCTAAATTGTCTCAGTTCATCATCATGCAAAGATCTATTTTGGAAAGAATGCACAGGCTGTCAATCTTCCTGAGGTTTTAATTCATTTGATGAATTTTTAATAAAGAAGTTCTTTTCTTTAAAATTCAGAAGTGTACTTCTTGTCTTCACCTAAGTGTTCTGTGTGATATGAATATGAACTTTTCCTCTTCAACATAATAAATTATAAACCAAAAGAGAAAATGCTCAAAAATCTCAGCAGGTCTGGCAGCATCTGTAAGGTGAGAAAAGAGCTGACGTTTCGAGTCTAACTGACCCTTTGTCAAAGCTAGAAAAAGGGGAGACGTAGGGAGATATTTATACTGGGCTCGGAGAAGGTGAGGAGAAAGTGAGGTCTGCAGATGCTGGAGATCAGAGCTGGAAATGTGTTGCTGGAAAAGCGCAGCAGGTCAGGCAGCATCCAGGGAACAGGAGAAGGTGAGTCATGGCTCCAGAAGCAAAGGTAGCAATAAAGAGGTGATAGTTACAGTGCATAGAGAGATTATAGGGACAACACCTGCCCCTTTACTTCTTCCTGCTCACCATCCAAGGCCCCAAATACTCATTTCAGATTTAGCAACGTTTCGCTTATACCTCTTTCAATTTGGTCTATTGCATTCGTTGCTCCCAATGTGCTCTCCTCCATATCGGAGAGACAAAACGCCAACCGGGTGATCGCTTTGCTGAGCACCTTCAGTCTGTACGCAATTAGGTCCTGGACCTTCCCGTGGCTTGCCACTTCAACACACAATCCTGCTCCCACGCCCACATGTCTGTCCTTGGCCTGCTGCAATGTTCCAGTGAAGCTCAACGCAAACTGGAGGAACAGCATCTCATCTTCCGACTAGGCACGTTACAGCCTGCCGGTCTCAACATTGAATTCAACAACTTCAGATGATTATCCCATCTGGACCCTTCTGTTTTCATTCTGCTCCGTAATTTTATTTCATTTATATTATTTATCTTTTTTATATTTTTTTCACTGTTCTTTACCTCTTATTTCTTGATTGTTTCTCCTCTCACTCCCCACTCTCTCATCACCTTTTTCCTCTCCTCTTCCCCCTTTTGCTGCCCTTCTCCCCTGTTTTCCATTTTGCTTCTGCTTCACTCCCCCATCCCCCACATATTTTGTCACATAGCACTGGCTTCAGCCTTGGTCATTCACAGCTCCTAATCTCCCTATAATTTCTCTACGCACTGTCATTGTCACCTCATTATTGCTACCTTTGCCTCTGGAGGCATGATTTTCACCTTCTCCTAGCCTAGTATAAATACCTCCTTATGCCTCCCTTTTTTTTAGCTTTGACAACGGGTCAGTTAGACTCGAAACATCAGCTCTTTTCTCTCCTTACAGATGCTGCCAGACCTGTTGAGAATTTTCCAGCATTTCCTCTTTTGGTTTCAGATTCCAGCATCTGCAGTAATTTGCTTTTGTTGAATAAATTATAATTTTGTCTGACGTTGGCTCGTTTCACAATGGAATCAAAAACAAATAAGAACATTGAACAACTTTAAAAAAGTTAAGCAATCAATTCAAACAAAGCATATTTCCTTCCGTGTTTAAGTGAAGTTCCAGCCAGTGTTTGACCTTCAAATTAATTCTTTTTGAGTAATGTTGAAAATGGAATTTGGGACCAACAGTTATGAGAAACAGTTTGTACCAAACCAGTTTCCATTAATACCAGCCTGAATTGGAAGAATTAAGTAGAAGAAAAACAGTATTTAAATATTTGTGTTCAGCCATATGAGGGTCATGACCACCATTTTGAACAAATGAAAGTGTATTGATTAAAGTTGCATATTAACATATAAAATCGATGCAGGAGTAGGAAATTTGGCCCCTTGAACCTGCTATGCAATTTGATAAGGTCATGACTGATCTGCTGTGGTGTATGCTTTCCTGTCCATCCCCTATACCCATTGAGTATTTTGTCAGTCAAGAATCGATGTAACTCTTGCCTATTTTTCTAGCAATTCATGCGCTATGTCCCAGTTTTGGCATTGAGCTGACAAAGGTATCTGTGCTAGTCACATTCTGGATAGAAATCCGTCCCTTAATATAAACTAACTGCCAGCAATTGAAAAGTTTACATGGAATGCTTACTATGGTGCACATATGACCCAGATCATGAAGTTAAATAATTTGTAAGAGATTCAGCTCACCATTAAAGGGGAAACTGTCCTATGTGAATACTGAAGAAGTATTTGCACTGTCACAGTGGAGAAATATAGGCAGTTTTGTTTATTTTTGATGTTATGTTGCAGGTAGGGCATCAAAACAGATTACCCTAATTGGAGCTGAAATTCTTCCGTCAGTGAAAAACTCAGGAGGAAACTGCAGGGAAGGCTATCACCATTGAATTGATTCAGTCACCATTTCTCTCGTACCTAATAGCGAAGGAGGAAGATGTTTGTTGGTAATAAGGCTAGAAAATAAATCCTTAATTTTGAAAGTATGTCTTCTGAAATGCATGGCACAAACTTGGTACCTGTACCCTGTCCCTCTTTAAGCCTTGTAAAGTTTACTGTTTGTCATTTGCATAGCGTATTCACTTTCAAAGCTAGGTGACATGAATGGATGCAGTTGCATGAAAGTTTCATGCAGTGGTAATCTTCACTTTCAACAGTGGAGTTTCTCATCTTGCTGATTGTGCTCAGTTTTGATACTGGATCCCTAACCTGTTGGTGGGAGTAACATGGATTGGAAACATACGGTGCCGACAATTTTTGAGGAGGCAAACAGTGAAGAGTTCATCTTTAGGAATGCTCTCCTAAAAGGGGAGCAAGCTTCTAAGTCTGAAAGGGCAACAAAGGAAGACTGGCAGATCCATCAGTGTGAAGGGAAATGCATGTGGCTGCAGCTATGGGTCTCTGTCAGTCATGGTTGTGGTAGCTAAGTCAATGAAGCATCATTGACCATCATTACTCCACTACCTTCCTTCCCCTGCCCTACACCCTGTCTGCCAGTGGGTGGCTACTCAACTCTTCAGCTAGATGGCGAGAGGGTCTTGCTATCTGTAAAGTTCTGGGTGACCTCTGACAGTCTTCTCAGTAATCATTTGAATTAATTACTTGATACTGGCAGATGGATAGTCATAATCACCCCACCCTCTGCCCCCACCCCCGTCCCCAGCTATATTTCCACCATCAACCCTTGAGCAAGCATCAATGACAATTGCCTAGGTGCAGCACTATGGTGATAAAGCAGCACAGAGGTAACAGAGCAGGCTCACCTCTTTCAGGTCCCACCTCAACAGGTAAATTAAAATTTGGCTCATAGTGTCTGCTGGCTAACCTGAAGTGATTTGTACAATTTAGTGTCTTATGAAGCAGTAATAATGTAACTTCTGTGAAGTGATTAGATGTCTGTGAAGGCTCTTCACATACAGGGTCTGAGGGCTTAGGGTTTCAGCACAATATCTTTACTATCACTGAAGTTCCCCTTTTCTCTACCGCAAAGGACCTCTCATGAACGAGAATCCCAGAAAACCCTCTGTAGCTGCACAATGTGGTGCCAGACAGGTAAACCCAATATTAAAATGTTTTACTCCAGAATAAATAAGAACATGTCAAATGTTTGGCGGTAGCCTGGACCTTTTAGATCAATGAAATGGTCAGCTGAGATTGCAAGATGTGAATGTCAATGGTGCCAGATACAACACCCTCAAAATATTGAATTCTTGCACAAAAAAAAGTAATCAAGTGTTGGAATTATTTAATTCCTCGATAACTCAATTGCTTAAGGCTTAATATTTGTTATTTTCATTTGTATATGTTTACTAAAGACTCAGTAAACCAGTAAAACTGACCGTCAATATATAAAATTCTGAAATGCTTATGATCATGACAGATAAAATTCAGAAAGCTCATCCTTACAGATTGTCAATTAGATTGTTACTCCTCTGTAACTAGTAGGTTTTTATTGCTTGAAGTGTTGAAGGAAAAGTGGGTTAAAATGGGATTTAAATGCAAAACATGTTTTGCAATGAACTGGAAAATTAATGACCAAGAGTGCAGTCCTCAGTTTTCATAATTCCACTTATAAGACCTGAATAAATCACTGGTATCTGTAATAGTAATTTTTTTCTACTTAAATAAAGTTATAATTCTCCTGCCAAAATACTATTATCCCATCCTTAAACTCTCCCTGCAGCAGGCCATTGTCCCTGCCTGTTTCAAGAGGGCCAACATCATTCCTGTGCCTACGAAGACTCATGCAGCATGTCTCAATAACTACTGCCCAATGGCCCTAACTTTGGTGGTCATGAGGTGTTTTGAAAGGCTGGTCATAGCATTAATCAACTCCAGCTTCCCCACTACTCTTGACGCAGTCCAATTTGCCTATCGGATCAACAGATCCATGTCAGATGCCATATCACTTGCCCTTCACTCCTCCCTAGAACATCTTGACACCAAGAACAGCTACGTAAGAATCCTACTCATTGACTACAGTTTAGTCTTCAACACTATTATTCCCTCGAGACTGATTACTAAACTTAGTGATCTTGGACTAAGCCCCACTTTCTGTGACTGGATTCTCAGTTTCCTGACCCACAGGGCACAATCAATGAAGATTGGGGGCAATATTTCATCCTCACTAACACTCAGCACTGGAGCCCCCCAGGGATGCATACTCAGCTCCCTACTGTACTTGCTGTATACCCGTGACTGTGTCGCCAAATACCAGACTAATGCCATTTACAAGTTTGCTGATGACACCACCATAGTCAGTCGAATCTCAGATGACAACAAAGCAGTTTACAGGCGGGAGGTCTAAGATTTGGAAAAATGGTGCACTGCGAACAACCAGCTCTCAATGCTGGCAAAAGCAAGGAACTCATTATTGACTTTCAGCAGGATGTTACTCATGCACCTCCTACACATTAACAGCACAGAGGTGGAATGAGCGGAGAGTGTTAAGCTTCTGGGAGTGGTCATCCACAACAAGCTTTCTTGGACTCTTCATGTGGGCGCACTGGTTACAAAGGCCCAACAATATCTCTTCTTCCTCAGGCAGCTGAGGAAATTTGGCACGACGGCAAATACACTTTACAGGTGCACCATCGAGAGCATTCTGTCTGGATACATCACTTACTGGTATGGCAACTGAACCATTCAAGATTGGAGATGGTTACAGAGAGTGGTGAACAATCACAAAGGTCAACCACCCATCTATAGAATCCATCTACCAGATCTGCTGTCAAGGAAAGGCCACCAGCATTCTCAAAGATCCATCCCACCCTGGCAATATTTTTCCACAACCTGTACCATCAGGGAGAAGGTACAGAAGCCGGAACACACGCACCAGCTGGTTTCGAAACCCTACTGTTGTTAGAATACTGAATGGACTCTCAAATTCTTAACATTCACCTGTTCATGTGTTCATGCTTTTGCTGCTGTTTACCTATTATTTACTTATCTATGCTACTTAACTATGTGATCAGCCTGTATTGCTTGCAAGACAAAGCTTTTCACTGTGCCTTGGTACACGTGACAATAAATAAATTCAATTCAAACATACAGTTGTATTTTTTATTTAGAAATGTCTTTGCTTGTGGGTTGCTTGCTAAAAGTAATGTTGTTTACTTTGCTAATTGTACCTTGAAGTGAATACATTGTGGAGACATTATCCCATAGATCTCCGCAGTGAATTTGTTGCAAGAACTGAATACAATATATTAAATGTAAATATAAAACAATGATGCTGCTGTATTTTAAATTGATTGCATGTAGTAAACTTCCAGGTACATTGTTCCTTTTGAAAGGTATGAGAAGATGTGCCTTCAAGAGAACAGCCACAAATTGTTAAAGCAAAATATTTAGTTGTCTTCTGAAGATGCAGGAAAAGGTTAACAGGACATTAATTCAGTGATGCCATGCTCCCAGTGGGATGCCTTGCCAACAGGGAATGTCATAGAATCCCTACAGTGTGGAAACAAGCCATTTAGCCCAACATGGAGACAGTGAGGTCTGCAGATGCTGGAGATCAGAGTTGAGAGTGTACTGTTGGAAAAGCACAGCAGGTCAGGCAGCATCTGAAGAGCAGGAAATAGGATTCCTGATGAAGGGCTACAGCCCGAAATGTCAAGTTTCCTGCTCTTTGGATGCTGCCTGAGCTGCTGTGCTTTTTCCAGCAACACACTCTCAACATTTAGCCCAATGTGTCCACACCGGCCCTCCGAAGAATATGCCACTCAGGCCCATTTCCCTATCCTATTACTCTACATTTACCCCTGACTAATGCACGTAACCTATACATCCCTGAACACTATGGGCAATTTAGCATGGCCAATTCACCTGATCTGCACATCTTTGGATTGTGGGAGGAAACCAGAGCACCCGAAGGAAACCCACGCAGACACAGGGAGAATGTACAAACTCCACACAATCGCCCGAAGCTGGAATCAAACCTGGGTCCCTGGTGCTAACCACTGAGCCACTCCATGTTGGTGAAACATTTTAGCTTTATCTTCAGCCTATGTTGTCTTCAAATGCAGCATCCTTGCTCAGAGCACAAAATTAACTTTTGATACTTTTTAACTGCACGGCTTTTATGCAAGGAACCTGTACTTACCAGCTGGGGGTGACATTTTGCTTTGAAAATAAACAATGCAGATATTGGTTTTGGAAAATGTAAGACGTGGATATTTGCTAAGTCAAAAGATCTTTGTAGTAAATGAAGGCAAAATATGCTGGAAATCTGAAACAAGCACACAAAGAATACTGGATGTATGCAGCAGGTCTGGATGTATCTGCAGAGAGATGTTTTGAGTCCGGTAAGCCTTCTTTGGAATCCTAAAGAAATCTAACACTGGACTTGAATCCTTAATTCTGTTTCTCTCTTTACTGCTGCTACTGGATCTGCTGAGTTTCTCCAACATTCTCTGAGCTTAACAGGTGCAATGGGCTCTGTAGATTTAATGTGAATAAGCAGATTTTCCCTCTGCCCTAGGATTACCGGCCTATGACTCAGCTGTTCATAAATAACCTGAAGACTGCAGTTCAAGATATTATGGTAGTGGGAAGCAGCATTAATGCAAGTGTAGCATATGGTGAATGTCACCTTGCTAACTCAGTTTGTTTTAAAATAGTGGCATTTCAGTATCCTTCAGGCTTCAGAGCATCCTTTTATGTGCAGCTCATCAACACAACATCATCAGCTCGTATTTCTACAAATGGGTTGGGTTAGCTCACTTTGGTGAGGTGACTAGTGTGTGATTCATAATGCCAGCAGCAGAGGGTTCATTCTTGTTCCAGATGAGCTAGGCTTTGGACCCTGCCTCCTTGCCCTGTTGCTGATACAGTGTCAGGCAACAACAAACCACCACTGAGAAGAACAGCTCGGGATGAAGCAGCAGCAGAAAATAATCTAAGAAGCTTCTTTCAGGCACAGCGTGCACAGAATGGACTTCCTGTCATTATGCTGGATGCCCATCAACACAAGGAAGGGGGTGTTGGGGTTAGAGGTCAACAAAAAAAACACCCTCTTTTTTTATTCTTAACTCAAAGATTTTGAACGTGCAGAGTGATATAAATATTACTCATCAGGAGTCCAACAGTCAAAACAATAGACAGGAATCATGGAGGCCAAGTTCATGGACTTTTTCAGAACAGTCCAAATGAAAAAATATAAACTCATCAGGGCAAGATTGAATCTAACAAGGATATCCATCAGATAAAGATTTTTCCAAACTTTTTCATCTATCAAACCCATCGCCAAAGCCCACATCTGTATCTAAAGGGAGAGGCTACATTCATTGGATGCAGGTGCAGAGTATTTCATGTGAAAAGTCAGAAAGTCACTAGACAATGCTGTAAGAGTGACTTGCACAAATAAAATCTGTGCAATCTGAGTGAATCAATTTAGAAACTAGAATATTCCCAACAAATTTAATGGATTGCTGTAAGCATTTTATGGGTTGTTTATATTTATTCATGGGATTTGGGTATCATCACTCGCTGACGCAATATTTATTCCCAATTGTGAATTGCCCTTGAGAAGCTGATGCTGAGCTACTGGCTTGAATTGCTGCAATCCATTTGCTGTAAATAGGCCATTAGGGAAGGGGTTTCAGGATCTTGACCCAGAAGTACAGTTGAAAGGTTGCTAAGCCTTAACCTGTTTTGAGAATGGGAGGGATTGAACTGGTTCTCCAAATATTAGTGCGGGATTTGTATTAGCAATTTCGTGAAACATTTCTAAAGAAGAAAGGATCCAGTTTTGTGGTTATCCTTTTGTTAACTACCTCAGTCAGGTAACCTGAAGAACAAATGTAGCCTGGATCAATTTCTTCATATCGATTGGTTGCTTTCATGAACGGCTTCACTTACGCTTAGCAAAGGGACTACATGTAAACAAAACAATTGGCCCTAAACTTTGAATTACTATCTTAAGCACCTAGTAAAATTAGAAAATGCTCGAGCTGGAATAGAGTGCACATTGTCCTGGGAGTATGTTGGTGCAATTTTTTTTACCCTGTAAAGAGATAGAAAATTATTGAAGAAAATCATTGACACCAGGCACTTTCATGATTAGGATCACCAGAATATCAACTAGATGGTTGATCTACTTCTTGTTATAAGCTCATATCTCGGTCTTCAGTGATTCAACAATAAAACTAATTGATCCTCAAGTAGACCTTGCAGTCTTCAGAGTAACCCAGCAACTGCAAATGTTACTTACTATAATAAGGCCAAGCCAAATTAAAGGAAGGAGTTACATTGCTGGGCTGTTTATTTACTTGACAATATAATTGCCAAGAGATGATACAGGGGAGATTACCTGGGATGGAGTGTTTCAGCTATTGAAGAGAGACTGGATAAGTTGGAGATGTCTTCCTTAGTGTAGGTCAGGCTGATTGAAGTGCACAAGATTATGAGGGCCATAGATGGGGTAGGATCAATTGTTTCCCCCTTAATAGGCCAATAACCATGGGAAAGATTTAAGATAAGAAGCAGGAAGGTTAGAGGGGATTTAGGAAGAATCTTTTTCATGCAGAGCATGGTGAGTGGCTGGCACTCACTGTCTGAAAGGGTGGTAGAGGCAGGAACCATCACAACTTTTCAGAAGAACTTCAACAAACAATAGGAATGCCATGGAATACAAAGCTGGGGGTCAAGGCTGGAAAGCAGGACTAGAGTAAATTGGTGCTTGATGACTGATGTGGGCACAATGGACCAAAGGGCTCTTCCTGGAGTATAAACCTCTCTAGGAGCTGTTGGTGGGAGGTCAGCAGCTGTGTCCTTGATCCTGGGAAAGATCCAGTGCTGCTGACATTCCTGAAAATGGGCAGCATTGGGTTCTCACCAGTTCTCCAGCCCATGGTCCATTAAAAAATACCCAGTATCTCCACTCAGGGCCACCGTTATAGGGCCAGATAAACATCACTCATTGTGCCTTTTTGAAAGGCCACAACGAGAGTACTCTGTCCAGTTCTGGTCACCACTTTCTAGGAAGGATGTGATTCACTGGAGAGGGTGCAGAGGAGATTCACCTAAATACTATCTGGGATGTGAGGTAAGATTGGATCGACTGGAGTTGTTTTCCTTGGAGTTGCAAAGGCTAAGAGGTGACCTGATAGGTGTACATAAAATTAAGAGGGACATAATTAAGGTGGATAGATAGGCACTTTTCCATTGACCAGTTATTAACCAGGAGGCATAGATCTAAGGTAAGATGTAGAATGCGTGGAGGAGAATGTATTTTCACTCGGAGGCTAATGGGAGTCTGGAAATCATGCATGAAAAGTTGGTTGTGTCAGACACTCCAGTAACATTTAACCAGGATTTAGAAATTCACTTATGTTGCTGTAGCGTTTTGGAAGGGCTACAGTACAAAAGCAGGAAAATGAGATTAATGTGGTCCAGTATTTGTTGACTGGTGCAGACATGATGAGCCAAATGACCTTTTTCTGGGCTGTAACTATCTATCAAGAAACTCAATCAATCCTGTCCAGACATGATCTGTCCATGATAAAGCAAGGATGACTATCCCTGATTTAATTCTTACCTTTCCGAGTGGAGACTCATTTTGTCCTTTGGATTTTTTCCAAAAGTTTCTCTATCACTGATGTTAGACTCATTGACCTATAGTTCCCTGGTTTATCCCTACCATCCTTCTTGAATAATGGTACCCTATTAGCTGGTCTCCAATCCTCTGGGACGTCTCCTGTGGCTAGGGAGGCTTTGAAAATTAATATCAGGACCCTTGCAGTCTCCTTCCTCACCTCCCTTGGCAACCTTGGATACTTTTCACCTGGGCCTGTGGATTTATCCAATTTTAAGCCCACTGAAACCACTATTAACTCTACTCTTACAATCACGCTTTGTTCAAGAATAATACAACTGTCCTCCCTGGTTTCTATACCTTCATTAATGTTCTTCCATATCAAATAAACCTGTTGGACTGTAACCTGGTGTCATTTGATTTTTGACATTGTGAATACAAATGTAAAGTACTCATTTTAAACCTTACCTAAATCCTCCGTCCCCACACATAATTTGCCACTTTGATTCCAAATGAACCCTATTTCTTCCCTTGTTATTCTCTTGCACCTAATATATTTAAAATTTAGATTTTCCTTCATTTTATCTGCCACTACTTTTGCATGTCCTGTCTTCACTCTACTGATTTATTTTTTAAGTGATCCCCTGTAATTTCTATTTAGGGCTTTGAGCCCTTGGCATCCACCATCATTGTTTTATTGTTTTATTCTTTTCCAATCCTTTACATTGCTTGACATCCAAGGTTTCTCTGCACTTATTGGTCCCTGCCTTCACTTTTATGGGAACATATTGGCTCTGTACTCCTTGATTCACAGTACTCTGATGCAAATTTTCCTGTAACTAGCTGCTCCCATTCCACCTGGCCAAATTCTGTCTTATCATATTAAAATCAGCTTTCCTTCAATCCAGAAACTTTACCTCAGATCCATTTCTGTCCAATTTAATGAGAACCTTAAATTTTTCTAAGTTATAGTGACAGTGGAAGAGAATTTTAATGATAGTCACATCTACCATTCGTCCAATGTTGCCTAAAATTAGGTCCAGCACTGCCCTCTCTGATGTAGGACTTGCTACGTACTGATTTTAGAAAGCTCTCCAACATTTAAGAGGCATTTGGATGGGTATACGAATAGGAAGGGTTTGGAGGAATATGGGCCATGTGCTAGCAGGTTGGACTAGATTGGGTTGGGATATCTGGTCGGCATGGACGGGTTGGACCGAAGGGTCTGTTTTCATGCTGTACATCTCTATGACTCTATGACATTTTTAAAAATCCTATTCCCCTTACTGCCAGGAGCATCTAGGATTTCCCACATCCTGCAGGTTGTGCAACACATGGGACTGAGCTCTCCTGCCATTTCTTTAGTTGAATGGGTCTGACCTAATGTTTAAGCCAAGAATAAAAATTATTTAATCTTGTACAATTCACTCTAAATGGTAGATTCTTGGAAATAAGAAATTCTTCGCCCCCCACTGAACTTGCATGTTAAGCTTAAGAGATTCCTGAACGATTACTCCCAAGTCCATTTGTGCTTTAGATTCCCAAAGTCTTTCCTGAAAAATCAGCTCCCTGTCCTGTGGCTGCATAGTTTTTTTTCTTTTCCTGTAGTAGTTTAGAATGTATGTTTTTCTAATTTTCTAGTGCTGAAATCTAATACCTCACAACACTGTTTAACAATCAATCAACCCAAAAGGACCCAAAAAGACCTAAACAAACCTGTAACGGTAGATATATCCACAAAACAAAAAATATCCTTTACCCGAGCTCCAGTTGGTCCTGAACTTTTCAGATGAAGGATTCCTGGCTTGTACTGACTTGTGAGCTGTGAGCCATGACCCAACAGGGGACTGAGAAAAAGTCAGGCAGCTGGCTTTCAGTAGACTCCCATTTCCCAATACTAAGTCTCTCAATCAGGTACTGAGTGCCTTTGCATTAGAGAGTCCCTCAAAAGTGAGCAAGTAACCCTGACAGGGATATTTTTGTGATCCCTGCCTAATGCTGCGTGAATACCCCTTAAGGGCCTCTATTGACAGCAAGGTGGCTCCATGAACCTTGCCATTTCTGACTGAATTAGGGCAGAACTGAGATCTCTGCTTTCACCATGCCTTGGACTGCTGCATCTGTCCCTAGAGATTGTGTTTATCCCATACACTTAAGCCTGCAGAGTTGTCCTTTCATAGATTCCATAGATTCTGGGTTCTCTTGGGCATTTAATGTCTCGACTACAATCCTGAAAGTTGGACTGTCCGGCTGGACTGCTATGTTGAGTTCTTTGCAGCTAGCTTATCCTGAATTGCAAGAATTCTCCCTTACTCTTGGTCAGTCCTCTCTAATTTACATTAAGGTATACAACTTGCTGAATATCTTGCAATGTTTCTTTTCTGCTCCTCTTTGATTTTTTGTTCATATGTTTTGTTCATATGCTGATGTCACAGTTACATCATTTATTTAATCATTATATACTAATTTCTGAATTATATCTATTCCAAAGACTTAATTCCATAGAAATTACACCCTATTTCAACTACTTAAGTTTCTGTGTGACTGAGTCCTTACAATTTCTTTGCATTGGACTATGGAGACAATTTGATGAGTCCTTTCCAAATCTGCCAATGTGGACATTTCACAACTCTGACAGCCTAAACTTGAACAGTTCTACATCTGCAGTTTTCTAACAAAACTCTCCTGATTTGGAAATTTTACCAACTAAACCCTTCTGGATGAAGGAACTGAGAGCATTGTTGCTAAGTTTGCAGATACACGCAGGTGGATGGGCAGCTAGTGTTGAGGAAGTTGGGAGGCTGCAGAACGACTTGGACAGGGTAGGAGAGAGGGCAAAGAAGTGGCAGATGGAATACAATATGGGAAAGTGTGAGGTTATGCATTTTGATAGGAAGAGAAGAGGTGCGGACTGTTTTCTAATCAGCAAAGACTTCGGGAATCTAAAACACAAAGGGACTTGGGAATCATCGTTCAGGAATCTCTTAAGGTTAATGTACAAGTTCAGTTTGCAGTTCAAGAAAGGATAGAATACAAAAGCAGAGATGTACAGTTGAGACTGTATAAGGGTCTGATCAGATCCTATTTGAAATATTGTGAGGACTTTTGGGCCCTGTAGCCTAGGAAGAATGTACTGACCTTGGAGGGGGTGAAGAGGAGGTTTTCAAGAATGTTCCCACAGATAAAAGGTTTGTCATATGAGGAGCGGTTGAGAACTTTGGGTCTGGAAGGATGAAGGATTGAATACTGAGAGGCCTGGATAGAAGTGAACATGGAGATGTCACCACTAGTTGGAGAGACTAGGACCCAATGCTACAACGTCAGAGTGAAGGGCCAACCCTTTAGAACTGAGATGTGGAGGAATTTCGTCATCCAGAGGGTAGTGAATTTATGGAACACATTGCGGCAGAAGATTGTTGAAGCCAAGTCATTGAGTATATTTAAAACAGACATAGGTTCTTGATTGGTCAGGGGTTCAGGGGGAGATGGCAGGTTTGAGAAACATATCAGCCATGATCGAATGGTGGAGCAGACTTTATGGGCTGAATCACCTCATTCTGCTGCTACATTTTATGGTCTTATAGTGAAATAACTGGTTTCCTGAACAACATTCTCTCTAAGCTGTGAACCTGCACAGCTGCTCCAAGGTTCCACACCCTCTGATTAGTGTCAGCACACTGATCACAGCATTGACTTTCGGTTCCAGACGTTACTGCCTTGCACCGACGTCATAGATCCTCACACAGACTAGAGGGAATGTTGCCCTGAAATGCTCCAAGGAGAGAAACTAAACTTGTTTCTAAACTCAACCCTGCTGTCTTCGGAACTGAACTTGGAAAAATAAACTTGCTCAATCCCAGATTCTTCTGAAAACAAAGCTAGTAGCCTTCAATGCTTACCCTACCTGTGTTCAACCCAATAGTAATAACATCTTTCCATTAACATCTCTTTTATGAAGCATGCTAATTTTAGGTTGCTGGCTTCAAAAGGATTCTCTAACATACTTTTAAAAAAAAACCCTGCTCAGAAATAACCTTCCCACCTATCTCTATATTGATGTTCAAACTGCAAATATAATATAAATAATTAATATATATCATCACACTGGATGGTGCTAATGCAATTTCAGCATCACCTCTTTCAGAACCCTTATCTAAGGATTCCCAAAGTGGTGTTTGGGATTCCCAAGTAGGGCCACGTAATGAAACTTTGAGGTGGTGAACTCTGAGGCAGGGCTCGTTGCCATGGAACTCAGAGTTATAACAACTGCAGCCCTTGGTTTAACAGGCCCCCATCTCTGACATCCACTGTTCTCCTCACCCATCCCCATCTCATTCTCACAGCATTGGGGAATTGTGAGAATGTTCAAGACTTGAAATGGAGTCACTGTGGGAAAAAGTTTGGTAAGCACTGGCTTAGACATATTAGCTGCCTGTATGCTGTTATCAAATATATAAACTCCTTAAATCATAGATGACCAAGGATTTCCAGTACTTAACTATTGATAATAAAGTACCAAAACATTGGCATATTAATTGGTAACATTAAACATTTCACTAGTAGCTCCTCATACAAAATTGTTGATTGTTATGCATGGGATCAAAATTTCTTAATAAACTAGCAAAATTAACATTTGTACTATTGATAGAAAGTTTCTTTATAATCATCATTGCTTCCAGGTGATGATGTGTTTCTCTTTGCAGCTGAGTGGGGTGTGGGAAGATTCTATTTATGCTCTGGATTAGAGTGCTGATGGAAAAGCACAGCAGGTCAGGCAGCATCCGAGGAGCAGGAAAATCAATGTTTCGGGCAAAAGCCCTTCATCAGGAATGCTTATGTTCTGGTAAAGTTAAAAATCACACAACACCAGGTTATAGTCCAACAGGTTTAATTGGAAGCACACTAGCTTTGAGCGTCGCTCCGAAAGCTAGTGTGCTTCCAATTAAATCTATTGGACTATAACCTGGTGTTGTGTGATTTTTAACTTTGTACACCCCTTTGGGTGAGCCTGTGGCTCATATCCCTTAACATATTTGCTTAGCAAAACTCTATCTAATTCAGAATTAAAATTAACAGATGATGTAGCGTTCACTGCCATTTGTGGAAGAGAGTTCTGAACACCTATCAACGTTTGTGTAGAAGTGCTTCTTAACATCTTCCCTGAACTGTCTGGCCCTAATTCTCAGCCGGCATCTCCAAATTATGTTCTGGTAAAGTCACCATTGTCTTACCAGACCATAGGGAGACTGGTAGTGGTTTAACCTCAGGGTCCCCTTATCTTAGGGGAGGGGAGAGGTTGAGAAGCAGAATCTATCATGGTAACCTCAGCCAGTGTGGGAATTGAACTGATGCTGTTGACATCACTCTGCATTCCAAACCATCCATCCAGTCAACTGAGCTAACTGACCCCATGCAATTGAAAACCTGGATGATTTCAATTTCTCTTGTATACCTATGGGTGTTGTTAAGTTTATTTTCGGTTGGTGGCTTCCTTTATTTTGATTAGGTGAATTCTGGTCCCACCTCCTCCTTCAAGCTTGTCATAGGAACGCAGGCCATTCAGCCCTCGAGCCTGTTCTGCCATTCAGTGAGATGATGGCTGATCTGTGGCCTAATTCCATACATCTGCCTTTGGCTCATATCCCTTAACATATTTGCTTAGCAAAACTCTATCTAATTCAGAATTAAAATTAACAGATGATGTAGCGTTCACTGCCATTTGTGGAAGAGAGTTCTGAACACCTATCAACGTTTGTGTAGAAGTGCTTCTTAACATCTTCCCTGAACTGTCTGGCCCTAATTCTCAGACTATCTCACCCCCGGTTCTAAAATCCCCAACCAGTGGAAATATCTACCCTGTCTTTTCCTGTTATCTTGAAGACTTCAATCAGGTCACTTTTTAACCTTCTAAATTCGAGAGAAAACATGTCTAATTTGTATAATCTCTCATAACTTAATCTCTGACGTCTAGGTATCATTGTTGTAAACCTACAGCAATATATCGCTCCTAAAGTGTGGAGCCCAAATCTGCTTTCAGAAGTTCAAGTAGGGGTCTAACCATTTGTATAACTAGCGTAACTTTTGCATCCTTGCCTTCCAGTCCTCTATATATATAAAGGCCAGTATTCCTTTTTTAAAAATTTGACCTATTTTTCTAATGAACCTGTTCAGAGATATTAATACACAACTCAAGTCTCTTGGTTCAGGGATAGTGACACTACAACTGCACCACAAGAGGGCCCCTTACAGTATTCCATTAGCTTTTTTGATTATTTGCCACAACTGTTTATGGCCATTAAGGATCTATTCACCTGAATCCCTAAGTCTCCCTGAACATCCACTATGTTAAACTTCACACCATCTCGAAAGTACCCTGATTTTTGGACCAGTCCAAAATGGATAACCTTACATTTGCTTACATTGAACTCCAATGTAAGCCCAAATTTTGCCCATTTCCTGAGTCTATCAATGTCCCTCTGTAACTTTATGATATCAACTACGTTGACTACAGTGCTGCCTGAATTTGTGTTAACAACAAATTTGGATATACAAGTTTCCATGCTGTTACTAAAGTCATTAATCAATAATGTGAATAATTGAGGCCCTCATCACATCCTGCCAATTTGAATACCTACCCATTGTCCCTATTTTCAGTCCCTTCCACACAACAATTTCACCGTCATTCAGATGCTCAATTCTGTGGGCATCTACCTTAGTTAACAGTCTTTTATGTGAGGCTTATGACTTATTTATTTCCCCAAGTGTTTCCCCAACACGGATGTGCGGTTAACTGGTCTGTAATTCCTGGGTTTTCCTCTTTCACCCCTCTTAAAAAGCAGAGCAATATGTGCAGTTTTCTAATCCAGAGGGATTACTTCTTTATCTAGGAACCTCTCAAAGGTTATAGTTAGGGCATCAATAGCATGCTCCCCCACTACCTTTAACACCCAAAGATGGAAAACATCAAGTCCTGGGGATTTATCACTCTTTAGTTGCATTAATTTCCTCATGATCGATATTTTAGTTTGGTTTTATTCAGTCTCTGTCCCCACCAACATTCACTAACAATTTCCTTGGGATTTTTGGCAGGGTATCCTCCTTTTCTACTGTAAATACTGAGACAAAGTAATTCTTCAACATGCCTGCCATTTCATTGATAATATCCCCATTTTCAGTCTTTAGTATTGTTCTTGACCACCACTTTTTCATTGTTGCATTCTAATTTATATTGATTTTGATACCCTTGCAAGTTTCCTTTCATAATCCCTTATCATAACCTTTATAAACTACTTTGTGACCCTTTGCTTGTCTTTGTATCTTGCACATTTAACAGGATGTGTGCTGTCTTATTGCATTTTTGTAAACCCTTTGTTGTAGTTTTATGCTCGCCCTTATCTCTTTAATTGTCGATGGCTGTTGTTTGTGTGAAGTGGAGCTTTTCCCTCTTAGGAGTATGAATCAGTTTTATATTGTTAAATGTTTCTTTAAACATCCTCCACCATTCTTCAAAAAATCTAAATAACTGTGGAGGCTGGAAATCATAAACAAAATCAGAAATTGCTGGAAAAGCTCAGTAGGTTTGATAGCATCTATGGAGAAAAAACAGAGTTAAGGTTTCTCTTCAGACTCTGAAAAAGGGTCACTGGACCTGAAACCTTAACTCTACCTTCTCTCCACATATACTGCCAGATCTGCTGAGTTTTTCCAGCAATTTCTATTTTTATGTCAACTGTTGTTCAGTGGTTTTACCAATATAGCACATTTTCATTGTTTATTATGGACAGTCTCTGTCTATTCTTGTTAAAGTTGACCTTACTTAAATCTAAAACTCTAGTAGCTGATTCATGCTTTTTACTTTCAATGTGACAATGAACTCGATGTTATGATTACTATTTGATAAATGTTCACACACAATTGTTACTAATGAAATCCAGCTCATCACTCATTACTAAATTCAATATTGCTTGTTTCCTTGATTAAAACTGCGCCTGTTTGGTTATTTGAGGTATATTTTATTTTTTGCATGAGTTACAGTCTTTATTATCAGAGGTCAGCTTGTTTCGAAGGATAAGTGTTTTGGTTATGTACTGAATATTCTCTGAGGTGGTCATCAATCTGACAATTCATTTGATGAGTTCTTCCAGTCAACAAGTGGGTGATCAGAGTCTGTGTCAGAATCGAATGTTTTCTTCCAGGAATTCATTGCAATCATAACTTTGCTATCTGCCTTTAAAATGTGATCAGATAACTTATATGGTTAAATGGTGATTCATTGTCTGAGATAATATACTTTGAAATGAGCTTTTATCTTAGTTGTTGCTTTATTTATTTATTTATTTGTCTGTATTTCAAAAAAAAAACTGAAGTACTGTAATAATACTTCCAGTATTCTATTCACATGGACCACATTCTGATTTTTTTTTTCCCCCAGAGCTTTTCTAGGGCTTGGCCATTGAATGTGGTTCTTTTTGCAATTTGACTTGCTTTCAGCTATCAAAACTTGACCTGTGTGTTTACTTCAAGGCCAGGAAATTTGTTCTCCAAAAATCACCATATTCTGTCTTGTCCAAGTGAACTATATGTTTCATCATTTCATTCATAAAAGCAGGATAACCTATTAGCATAAAATTCATTTTCATTGTTGAAATATATACAATCATGCAATGGTCCTGTTTATTTAAGTCAGGCTATAATAGCTCTGGAATTATAATTCTCGACAATTTATCTGTCATTTCATTCTTATTGGACTTGTTTGCTTTTGGCTTATTTTACTGTATGAGACATGGGATATTGTACAAGTACTTTGTAACTGATGTCAAAGTATTTCAGCACTATTGTGTGAGAGATTCTCTTAACCATATCCAGCTGTTTCTTATATCTGTCCATTCAATGGAAAATGTCTTCATTGAGTAGAGATTAGGTTACTTCTGTTAACTTCGTCATTGTTTTCTAAGAATTCTCGAGGAATCTTGTTGGTGTTAAAAACTTTAAGTCATCTTTCACATTGGCAATGCTTGATTTTCGATCACCTCAGTCCAGATATTTCATTTCCAGTTAGATTCATTGATGTGATCATTGAAGAGAAGCCAATTTGAATACTGCTTACGCAAAAACATTCCTCACAACCAGCTTACCAATGTATTACTTGACAAGATCCAGACTAGAAATTGTGCAAGGGGATCTCACAACTTGAAGTCAAAATATTTTGTATCAGAACATAGGAACAGGGGTTGGCCATTTAGAGATCATGGTTGAGCCTGAGGCATGATCTAACAAGAGTTCATTAAGCTCATGTTATTTTTTCAGTTGCTATTTCTTCATCAAAACATCTCATGCCATTTATACATGAGAGTAAAAATAAATGGAACAACCAAACCATACAATAGGTATAGTATGTAACTGGAGTAACTTGGCAAAGGACAGTGGTATTGTTGCTAGACTATTAACCAGACACCCAGGTAATGTTCTGGGCACTTGGGTTTGAAATCTGGAATTAAATATCCAATGACAACTATTGTTGATTGTCTTAAAAAGCCCATGTGGTTCATTAATGATCTTTAGGACAAGAAGCCGTCATCCTGACCTGGCCCAGCCATGATGTGACTCCAGACCACAGCAACGTGGTTGACTGGAAGAGATCGCAATAGGACAGTAGCTAAGTGGCTAGTTTTTCCTTGTGTAAATCTATAATAGTGAGTCAGATGGGTTCTTTTTTTTTACATGTTTTTACTGAGATCTGTCTCTTGATTAAACTGTAAAAATTCTAGGTAATCCAAGATAGAGGACAAAAAAAATTGCACCTGTAAGACCTGCTCCTTTTTTGAAGTATTTTCAGTATTGGAGCTGATTTCCTTGATTTCCAGGAGTAGTAATTATTGTTTTATAAGCTGTTGCATTGATTTGGAACTTTCGGGGGAAAAAAGACCAAAACAATGGTACTTTAAAAAAGGATTGGTTGACTTATTGTCATGTGTACCAAAGTACAGTAAAAAGCTTTGTTATGAGCAGATCATAGTAAGTATGGATGTACAGATTAATGGTTATTAAAAAAAAGCTTAGAGGCACATGGGTTACGCTGCCCATGGCATGCACTAGACAAGATCAAGGTTAGTGAGGTCAGCATTGTTTGAAGTTAGACAGTCCATTCATCAATCTAATAACAGCAGGGAAGAAGCTGTTTCTGAACCTGCTGGTGATTGTGTTCAAGCTTCTGTATCTCTTGCCTCACGGAAGAGGTTGTAGGAGATCATTACCAGGGTACGATGGGTCTTTGATGGTGTTGGCAGCCTTTCTGCGGCAACAAGCCATGTAAATGGAGTCCATGGATGGAAGGTTGGCTTCTGTGATGGTCTGGGCTGTGCACATCACTTTCTGTGGTTCTTTTTACGGTCCTGGGGAGAGCAGTGATATACCAGACCATTATGCACCCGGGCAGTATGCTTTCAGTGGTGCACCTAGAGAAGTTGATGAGGGTCCAGGACAAATTGTTGGTTATCGTCACTCTGAGGAACTTTACGCTCTTCACTCTCTCCACCTCAGTTCTGTTGATGTAGGTAGGGGTGTGTTCTCCTCCTTTCTCTGTGAAGTCAATGATCAGTTCTTTAGTTTTGCCGACGTTAAAAGAGAGGTTGTTCACATTGCATCATGTCACCAAGGCTTCTATTACCCTTCCATATTTTGACTCATCATTGTTAGATATCTGTCCTATGGTGGTGTTATCAGTGGACTTGTAGATGGAAGGGAGACAAAGGCAGTGACCACATGGTGGGAAGTGAATCAATAGAGAAAGAAACCCACATTGCTGTCTGATCCAGCAGTGAACATTCACAGCTACTGCCTCTGCTGTTTGATTTCAAGTACCTCTGGACATCGGAGTTCATCGAAGAATAATAAACAGCAAAATTCACAACTGACCTTGGAGAAACCTATGTGGGCAGATCACAGCAGGGGAGCAGTTAAGTGGCTAGCTTTTCTTTGTAAATCTACAGTAGAGTTGGTTCTTTTTAATTATAAGCCTGTAAGTTAGCTCATTGAGCTTGAAGGTTTGCTTTCAGATGTTTCGTCACCCTACTAGGTAACATCATCAGTGAGAGTCTCTGGTGAGGTGCTGTGGTATGCCCATCTCTCTATTTATAGGTCCTGGTTTCTTAAAGTGGGTGATGTCATTTCCAGTTCTTTTTTCAAGGGAAGGTAGCTGGGGTCTAAATTGATGTGTTTATTGATAGATTTCTGGTTGGAATGCCATCCTCTAAGAATTCTTGTACATATCTTTGTTTCACATGTCCGAGGATGTGTGTGTTGTCCCAGTCAAAGTGGTGTCCTTCTTTGTCTGTATGTAGAGAAACTAGCAAGAGTGGATCGTGTCTTTTGGTGGCCAGTTAGTGTTCATATATCCTCGTGGCAAGTTTCCTGCTAGTTTGTCCAATGTAGTGTTTTTTACAGTTCTTGCATGGTATCTTGTAAATGATTCTAGGAGAAAGTGAGGACTGCAGATGCTGGAGATCAGAGCTGAAAATGTGTTGCTGGAAAAGCGCAGCAGGTCAGGCAGCATCCAAGGAGCAGGAGAATCAACGTTTCAGGTTCTGAAGAAGGGCTCATGCCCGAAACGTCGATTCTCCTGCTCCTTGGATGCTGCCTGACCTGCTGCGCTTTTCCAGCAACACATTTTCACATCTTGTAAGTGATGTTCGTTTTACTGGTGGTACCTAATGGATCCTTTAGGTTCGTTAGTTGCTGTTTAAGTGTGTTGGTAGGTTTGTGGGCTACCATGATGCCAAGGGGTCTGAGTAGTCTGGAAGTCATTTCTGATATGTCTTTGCTGTCAGGTAATGTGGATATAGTTTTTGGTTGCGTTGTGCCTCCTTGTTTGGGTTTGTTTCTGAGGAATTGGCGGATTGTGTTTACTGGGTACCCATGTTTCTTGAAAACATTGTATAGGTATTTTTCTTCTGCTTTTTGTACTTCTTGGGTGCTGCAGTGTGATGTAGTTCGTTGAAATAATGTCTTGATGCAGCTCCTTTTGTGGATGCTGGGATAATTGCTTCTGAAGTTCAGTATTTGGTCCGTGTGTGTTGTTTTTCTGTAGATGCTGGTTTGAAGCTCTCCATTAAATGTACGTCCAACTGTCATGTCTACGAATGGGAATCTGTTGTCGTTCTCCTCTTTTGTGAATTTTATGCCTGTCAGGACACTGTTGATGGTGTTGTATGTTTCCTCTAATTTGTTCCATTTATTGATGACAAAGGTGTCATCTACATAGCGGACTCAAAGTTTTGGTTGGATAGATAGGAGGGCAACTTGTCCAAGTTTCTGCATTAACGCTTCTGCTATGAGCTCTGATATTGGTGATCCCATAGCTGTTCCCTTGACTTGTTTTGTTATTGAATGTGAAGTGGGTGTTGAGGCATAGGTCCACTAGCTTGAGGATGTTGTCTTTGCTGATGAAGTTGGTGCTGTCTGGTGTTAGTGGTCCTGGTTTTCCTCGTAGTGATGCCAGTATTTCTTTGGCCAGGTCAATGTTAATTGATGTGAAAAGAGCTGTTTTTAATTATATGTTTTTATTGAGATGCGTCTCTTGATTAAACTTTAAAAATATAAAACATAGGTACTAAGTTAACCTGAAGCAGTGGTTTTTTGAGCAGTAAGACAGGGCTATTTTCTGGGTCTGCAGATTTTTAAGGTGCCAAGATGGCTTTTAGTAGAGTGATGTGCTCTTCCTGTTGGATGTGGGAGATTAGGAGAGTTTCCATGTTACTGATGATTATGTCTGCAGGAAATATGTTTGGTTGTGAATCCTATCAGATCGCATGGATTAATTGGAGCGGCAGTTAGAAGCAATGACGAATTTACAGGAGCTAGGGGGTGTGATGCTTGGCCGTTGCAGGAAGGGCGATAAACTGAAGATACAGTCAGGTAGATGGGTTACCTCTAGGAAAGGTAGGAGAGGGAGGTAGGTAGTGCAGGAGTTTCCTATAGCTATCCATATCTCAACCAAATCTGCTGTTTTAGAAAATGTAGGGGGTGATGGACTTTCAGGGGAATGTAGCATGAACAGCCAAGTTTCTGGTACCGAGACTGGCTCTAATATAACGAGGGATACGTCAGGTTCCAAGCGATCGAGTGTGATAGGGAGCACTCTAGTCACAGGCAGAGACAGACATTTCTGCAGCCAATAGCAAGGAATCAGAATGGTGTGTTTCCTCCCTGGTGCCAGGATAAGGATATCTCAGAGAGAATGCAGAATATTCTCAAAGGGGAGAGGGACCAGAAGGAGATCATTGTACACATTGGAACTCATGACATAGGCAGAGATAAGGATGGGATTCTGAGCAGAGGATATAGGAAGTTATGCAGGAATTTAAAAATGAGGTCCTTGAGGGTAGTTTGGATTACTCCCGATGCTACGAGCTAGTGAGGGTAGGACTAGGAGGATAGAGCAGATGAATGCATGGCTGAGGAGCTGGTGCAGGGGAGAAGGATCACATTTCTGGATCATTGGAATCAATTCTGGGGTAGAAGTGACCTGTACAAGAAGAACACATTGCATCTGACTTGGAAGGGGACTAATATACTGGAGGGAGATTAGCTAGAGTTGCTTGGGAAGATTTAAACTAGTAAGGTCCGTTGGTGGGACCTGGAATCAATTCTGGGGTAGAAGTGACCTGTACAAGAAGAACACATTGCACCTGACTTGGAAGGGGACTAATATACTGGCAGGGAGATTAGCTAGAGTTGCTTGGGAAGATTTAAACTAGTAAGGTGCGTTGGTGGGGCCAAGGGAGATAGTGAGGAAGAGAGCAGTCTGACACTGGTACAGTTCGGAAAAGGAGTGAGTCAAACGATCAGGGCAGGCAGGGACAAAGCAGAAAACGAGGTAAGACTGATAAATTAAACTGCATTTATTTCAATGCAAGGAGAAAGTAAGGTCTGCAGACGCTGGAGATCAAAGCTGACACTTTATTGCTGGAACAGCACAGCAGGTCAGGCAGCATCTAGGGAACAGAAGATTCGACATTTCGGGCACATGCCCTTCAGGTTATAGTAGGAGACTTTAATTCTCCAAACATAGTGCCATAGTGTTAAGGGTTTGAATGAAGAGGAATTTGTTAAGTGTACACAAGAATATTTTCTGATTCAGTATGTGGATGTACCTACTAGAGAAGATGCAAAACTTGACTTACTGTTGGGAAATTAGGCAGGGCAGGTGACTGAGGTATCAGGGGGCAGCACTTTGAGGTTAGTGACCATAATTCTATTAGTTTTAAAATAGTGATGGAAAAGGATAGACTGGATCTAAAAGTTGAAGTTCTAAATTGGAGGAAGGCTAATTTTGATGGTATTAGGCAAAAACTATTAGAAGTTGATTCGGGTCAGATGCTCACAGGTAAAGAGATGGCTGGAAAATGGGAAGCTGTCAAAAATGATATAATGAGAGTCCAGAGACAGTATATTCCTGTTAGGGTGAAAGGAAAGGCTGGTAGATGTAGGGAATGCTGGATGACTAGAGAAATTGAAGTTTTGGTTAAGAATAAGAAGGAAGCATAAGTGAATCTGGAGAAGAGTATAAAAAACAGTAGTACACTTAAGAGGGAAATCAAGAGGGTCAAAAGGGGACATGAAATAGCTTTGGAAAATAGAGTTGAGGAGAATTCAAAGGATTCTACAAATACATTAAGGACAAAAGGGTAACTAGGGAGAGAAGAGGTCCCCTCAAAGACCAGCAAGGCCGCCTATGTGTGAAATCACAGGAGATGGGGGAGATATTAAATGAATATTTGCATCAGTGTTTACTGTGGAGAAGCATATGGAAGATATAGAATATGGTGAAATAAATAGCGACATCTTGAAAAATGTCCATATTACAGAGGAGCAGGTGCTGGACATCTTAAAACGCATAAAGGTGGATAAATCCTTGGAAACTGATCAGATGTACCCTTGAATTCTGTGGGAAGCTCGGGAAGTGATTGCTCAGTCCCTTGCTGAGATATTTGTATCATCGATAGCCACAGTCAGGTGTCAGCAGACTGGAGGTTGGCTAACATGGTGCCACTATTTAAGAAAGGTGATAAAGAAAAGCCAGGCAACTATAGACCGGTGAGCCGGACATTGGTGGTGGGCAAGTTGTTGGAGGGAATCCTGAGGGACAGGATGTACATGTATTTGGAATGGCAAGAACTGATTAGGGATAATCAACATAGCTTTGTGCATGGGAATTTGTGTCAGACTAACTTGATTGAGTTTTTTGAAGAAGTAATGAAGAGGATTGTTGAAGGCAGAGTGATGGACATGATCTATATGGACTTCAGTAAGGCGTTTGACAAGGTTCCTCATGGTAGACTGGTTAGCAAGATTAATCACATGGAATATAGGGAGAACTAACCATTTGGACACAGAACTGACTTGAACATTGAAGACAGAGGATGGTGGTGAAGGGTTACTTTTCACATTGGAGGCCTGAGACCAGTGTGTGCCCCAATGATTGGTGCTGTGTCTACTGCTTTTCGTCATTTATGTAAATGATTTGGATGTGAACATAGGAGGTGAGTTTGCAGATGACACTAAAACTGGAAGTGCGGTAGACAGTGAAGAAGATTACATCAGAGAACAATGGGATCTTGGTCAAATGGGCAGGTGGGCTGAGGAGTGACAGATGGAGTTTAATTTAGATAAATGTGAGGTGATGCATTTTGGAAAGACAAATCAGGGCAGGATTTATACACTTAATGGTAAGGTCTTGGGGAGTGTTGCTGAACAGAGACCTTGGAGTGCAGGTTCAATGTTCCTTGAAAGTGGAGTCACACGTTTATAGGATAGTGAAGAAAGCATTTGGTATGCTTTATTGGTCAGTTCATCGAGCATAGAATTTGGGAGGTAATATTGTGGCTGTACGGGACATTGGTTGGGCCACTTTTGGAATATTGTGTGCAATTCTCTCTCCTATAGGAAGGATGTTGTGAAACTTGAAAAGGGTCAGAAAAGATCTGCAAGGATGTTGCCAGGGTTGGAGGACTTGAGCTACTGTCAACTCACAAATGGAATTCAGCTATTCTGTCCATGTCCATGGCTGTAATGAGGTTAGGAGCTGAGTGGTTCTGGCAAAACCCAAATTCTGAGCAGGTTAGTGCCAAGCAGTTGCTGCTTGATAGCACTGTTGATGACACTCTCCATCACTTTACTGATGATCAAGTGTAGACTGATGGGGTAGTAATTGGCTGGTAAGTAATCTAACCTAGTCTAATCAAAATTTGTTAGCACTGTCATAACCTGTATACTATGAGAACAACCTTCCTGTACAACCCTCAGTTTGAGAAGTGTCTGAATTCAGTGGATAATGATTAAAGACTTTCAATGGCTTTGTGCATGGCAAGAATTAATTATGCAATTTAAGTATCAAATCACCAAGGGCATGTGTTAAGACAAATCTCTGGAATGGTTTGTTCCTAGAAACTGGAGGGTTGCCAACAAAAATCATGCAAATGTAATTAGCGAGTCAGTATAATTCAGAACACTATGGCATACAGATGTGCAAGACGTTTGTCAACAATGAAAAAAGATTTGTTTCCTTGAAATAAACCAATGGTTTGGCAATGTGCCTGTGAGTATATTTAAATCATTCAAAGACCATTGAAAATATACATTACTGGAAAGCTTGAAATCAAGTTTTGCAAAGCTGCTCTTATGCAATGTGACACAATGATATGGTCTTAAATGTTGCAGCTGGAAATTACTGGGTCTCCTTCCTATAAACAAGAGATAGTGGAACCTGTATTCTTTGGACACAGCTATTTAAAATACCTACAGCAGCTTGCTGGCAGCTGCAAAGGTTTCTCCAAGTCTTTCAAAACCCCAACTGAATAAACGAAAAAGCATCATTTTAAAAGACTTTGGTTCTCTGATTGCAATTGTCACAGGTTTTTCTGAGGGCAAAAGTGAGGGCTGCAAATGCTGGAGATTAAAGTCGAGTGCTGGAAAAGCACAGCGGGTCAGGCAGCATCCAAGGAGCAGGAGAATGGAAATTTCAGGAAAAAGCCCTTTATCAGGAATGAGGGTTTTTCTGAGGCCATTCCATGGTGTAAAGGGAGGAATTTCCTGAGGCAATTGGGCACTCCCTCCAACATTGTCTCACTATGAACTGGGTTTGCTAGTAAACTGTTTACTGGCCTTGTGACAACAACTTCAAGGTCTGATCCAAATAGGGCAGATTCAGGATTGGAGCTCTACTCTCCCCTCTGCCTCTCATAAATAATGAATTGCACTCCCTCACAACCCCCAAAAGGGATGTTTCCTGCAGGCACTCTTTGAATTCTGAAAGTATGTTAATAAATACCAGTAAGAAATTGTCTGTTTTAAGTACTTAGCTGATTTTTTTTAAAAAACTGATTTATTGGAACCTAGGAAGCGAAATGGGTCATTTAGTCCATCAAGCCTGCAGTGCCATTCTCTGTGATCATGGTAGATCGAACACTTCAATGGTTTTTACTCACCTCATCTCCAGAACTCTATACACTATTGGGAATCGGCAAATTATCAATCTCTCCGTGAAACAGACTCAAAGACAGAACGAGCCCTATCGCATCTCTCTGTAGCAAAGAATTTCAAAGGCCGCAACTCTGAGGAAACGAGTCCTCCTAATCTCAGAACCAAGTGGCATCCCCTTATTTTAAAATTATGCCCCTGGTTCTAGACTCCAATATTAATCAAATATTAATCCTTGTGATACCACACTAGTCACAGCCTGCCAATGCAAGAATGAACTATTTATTTCTACCTTGCTTTCAGTCTGATTTTTCTAACCAGCGTCCAGAGGGAGACTTATCAAAAGCCTTCTCAAAAATCAAAGTATACTACGTCCATTGGTTATCTTTGATCAATTTTGTCATCTTAAAGAATTTCCAAGTTCATCACTCAACTTCCTATTTGCAAATACATGCTGGATAAGTCCAGTCAGATCATTATCATCCAAGTGTCTATTTATCATGTTCTTCATAATAGATTCTAATATTTTCTCTTCTATTGATGTGAGGCTAACAGGTCTCTCTTTCACTCCCTTTTTAAAATGCTGTTTTGACATTTCCTACCTCCCACTTCCACAGGGGTTATCCAGAAGCTGTAGGATTTTGCAAGATAATCATTAATACATCAATTATCACTGTATCCACAGTTACAAATCACACAACACCAGGTTATAGTCCAACAGGTTTAATTGGAAGCACACTAGCTTTCAGAGCAACGCTCCTTCATCAGGTGGTTGTAGGACTGGGTGACAAAGTTAAAAATCACACAATACTAGGTTATAGTCCAACAGGTTTATTTGGAAGCACTAGCCATCAGAGTGCCACTCCTTCATCAGGTGGTTGTGGAGGCTAAGATCATGCTCACAGCATTGGGACGCAGACAGACTTCACATCTATTGTTTAAAGAGCTGAGCTATCTTGAGAATGTAATTTAAGAGAAGTTCTGGGATTCACATATCAAAGAACAGAAGCCAGCATATCCCATTATAAATGATGAAAGTTTTAATCGAAGATTTTTTACTGTATCACATCTCCATGACAATGGACTCCTTTGGCTATAAATTCTGTGAGCATGATCTTAACCTCCACAATCACCTGATGAAGGAAAGGCACTCCAAAAGCTAGTGTTTCCAAATAAACCTGTTGGACTATAACCTGGTGTTGTGTTTTGATTTGGAGGTGCCGGTGTTGGACAGGGATGTACAAAGTTAAAAGTCACACAACACCAGGTTATAGTTCAATACGTTTAATTGGAAGGACTAGAACCTGGTGTTGTGTGATTTTAAACTGGTGTTGTGTGATTTTTAACTTTGACTTACCTTTGTTAGAAATGGTTAACTGACATTTATTAATTTTTTATTTGAAGGGAGGCAAGTTGTGCAATTAGTCGTTTTAAAGCTATCCATTGACTCTGTGCCTTTTAATGTATTTTCCCAATCCACCTCAGCCAGTTTGTGCCTCATACCTTCATAATATTCCTTATTCAAATGTAACACACTTGCTTCGGGAGGAGCGACCTCATTTTCAAATATAATGTATAATTCTATCATATGTAGTCATTCGTCCCTAAAGGATCTTTTTAAACAAGATTGTTAATTAGCCTTTTTTCCACTAATAACGTTAAATCTAAAATAACATGCACTCCCATTGAAACTCCATAAAAACTCATCATCCACAGCTTTAGTGCTCAATTGGTTTATCCAGTCTATATGCAGATTAAAGTCACTCATGATAACTGTGTTGCGCATGCTACACATTTCTCTTATCATCACATTAATACCATGCTGCACACTCTATCTACCATTTGATGACCTACAATAACTTCAATCAGTGCCTTTTGCTGTTTCTTAGTTCCCACCCAAACAGATTCACACATTGCTGCTTTGATCCAAGGTTCTCCCTTAATAATGCACTAATCCCATCCCTTTATTATCAGTGCAACTTCATTTCTCTTACTTCACGTTTGTTCTTCCTAAACATTGAATATCAACTTCAGGACCTGGTCACTATGTAGCCATGTTTCTGCATTGGCAACTTGATCATACCCATCAATTTCTGTTGGTACCTTTAGAACATGTACCTTGCTGTGAATGCTGTGTGCACTCAGGTAGAGTGCACTTAACTTGGCCTTTCTGCAATGCCCTTAACTTTGTCTTTTTGACAACATTCTGTTTTCGAAGCATACTTGATTCTCAGCTGAATTTGAGCCTCCTTAATGCTTTTTTTGTACTTTCTGTTACCATCTTTACTACCTTCCATTTGGGTTATCCCTCAGGTTCCCATCCCCATGACAAGCTGGTTTTAAATCCATCCCAACAGCATTAGAACTCTCTCTGCCAGAATATCAGTTCCAGTTCCATTAAGGTGTAACCTGTTCAACTTGTACAGGTGCCACCTGCCATCGAACTGGTCACAATGGTTCAGAAATCTGATGCCTAGTCTCCGACACCAGTTTCCCAATGACACATTCAATCAATCCTGTTGATCCTACACTCACTAGCTCATGGTACTGGGAGTAATTCTGAGATTACTGCAGTTAACGACCTGTTTTTAATTTCCTTCCTAACTCCCTGAAATCTGCCTCCAAGACCTCATGTTCTTCCTACTTATGTCATTGGTATCAATGTGGGTCATGCTATCCCCACTAGGATGTCCTGCACCTGCGTTTTGTTATCTTTCAGTCTGGCACCATTGAGGCAGCACAACATTGTGAAGTCAAGTTTACTTCCACCAAAATACCTCCTGACTATGGAATCCCCTATAACTATTGCCTTTCCATGCTCCTTCTGCCGCCCCGTACAACTGAATTGTTGTGATGCCATGGGCCTGGCTTTGGTAGCACTCTCGTAAGCAATCATTAGTCTCATCAGTTTCTAAACTGAAATACCAATTAGCGAGCAAGGAAACCAAATAAAATATGCAAAGCACGCTGAGTATCTGGTGACTGATTTGATGTTCCAAAAAACAAAGTTGTTCTGTTTGGATAAGGTACGCACTGTTCTTTTTGATAACCTGTGGTATTCCTTTGAGTCAGCATTTTGCTGAATCTAATGCAACACAAGGATAAAAAATTGTTGGCTTTCTCTTTCTGATACTTTAAATTCACTTAACAGGCTAACATTTTCTGTACCAAGTTGTTCTGATCATGTCTAAGTACTAATTCAAGGAATTAATGTCCTGAATATGCCACTTGCAGTCTGTTTGAGAAATTCCTCATGATGTGTGTGGTAAGCAATAGTATGTGATTTTGAGTTACTGAAAGATTATTTTCAAAGGCTTGAGAATACTGTGGGACAACTTAGCTTTCTAAATTAACTGTCAGTGGAAAGCTGAATATAGCAATGGAAAACATAGTCTCTCTTTTTCTGCATTCTTTTGAACTTTATTTTCTTTTATTCCTTGTAGTTTGCAACATAAGACATTTCTGTATATATAGATTCAATATTTTTCTGGTTAATTTTCCACCTGTTAAATTGGCTAACTCTACACTAACTACAATTTAGACCTACACACTTGCCTGTCCATACAGATTAACCTGCTTCAATGGGCCAGTGTAGTATACAACATTGTACATTTTTCCACTGAGCTGCCGGCACGATTTTAGAGCTCATATCTTCTCCTTTTCCCATGAACTTTCTCTCTCCTCTTTGCCAAACATTTTTGGCTCCAGGATTGATTTTGTTGTTAGCTGCCCTCAGGTATGTTACTTACTATCTCCGAGCAGACCTCATATGTGAATAATGGAAGGTCACCCAATCAAGCCAGGCATCACCACTGGGCTTCTCCTCATCTGATGTGTATATATGTTTTGATGTTTGGTTGTTTAGCAAAAACCATGAGCATGTACAATACAATTTCTAGAATTTGGTGGATAGCAATCAGGAATGGGAACTGCAAGCTAATATTTCCAATTCAAAATCCATAAGCAAATTCCAGAGGGCCTACCATAGCCCCAGCTACAGCATTCTAACCAAAGACCAGGGACCAAAATTGCTCTTTCCCTGGTACCAGTGTGTGTAGCTAAGCTACACCACAGTTAAACCGATAAACTATTGAAGGGATCACTAGAATTCAAACTTTAAACTTACATCAAAATTCAAGGTTGTGCATGGCTACCTGAAGATGAGCAGTAAAGTTGCAAAATATTGCAAACATTCAAATGAATGTGCCTTCTATTCTCCCATTGCATATGTTACATTATCTGGTACATGTGAAAATGTGTGTAAGTATATAGTTATAAGAGCAGTTTTGGTGTTGTCACTATTCTGGGAGCCAAGGAAGTGACATAACTGTACTGTAGTTCAATTTGTATATTCAATGTGTTGAATTTACATAGACATTACTTGAACTGATTGGGAAACTTTAGACTATCAATGATTGGAAGAAGCAAGAATGTTAATTCTAGTTTTGCCAGTTCTTCAGTAAATAATTTGTCCACTTGTTATGGTACGTGGCCATAAAACCCATAAATTCCTAGGTAATTCCCTATGTATTGAGCGGTTGCAGATTTCTATTGTAAATTCTATCCTTATGTGACTGGGCTCTGGAGAGAATTCTTGATTACTTCCATCTCCATATTCTCCTTCTGTGACGTGTAAATACATGGTTGGCATTAGCTGTGATGCCACCACTCAATCTACTTCCTTCCCCTCTATCCCTTCGTCAGATATTTGACACTGATTTGAGTCGGTTCTAACTAATGGGGTTCTCCGGATATGCTCATAGGTAAGGGAAAAGGGGTCTGGAAGAGTTCAGCAAGGAAAAATAAGGTTGGCCTGGGAAGCATAAACCTTTTCTGCCTGGAGGAGCTGTCAGTTCAGACCTGGGGTATGGGTAAAATTATTGCCAGTGGATATTTTGAACCTGTTTTTGCTTTTAATTTTAAACTTGAAAGAATCTGTGCACTGCAATTCCAAATGTCTATTTTGTTGGGGGGTCATGATAGTTTTCAGTTGTCAATTAATTTAAATTGTAGTCAGTTGTAAGGAATTTTTTAAAAAAATCATTTTTTTGACTGTGAGCTAAAATGGTAAAAATCTTTTATAAGCTAAGGATTGCTGTACTTGTTAAAATTGAAAAACCTGACACCATTTGGTAGTTTAAACACTGTGGAAAGCCTCGTTATGGAAGAACTAGAACCAGGGGGCTATGTACAAGTGGAGATTTAGCTGGCAATAAGTCGCTAATTGGTCTGTGGATGACTGACCAATTTTCAATGACTAAGACATCCTGCCTGCTAACAACTACCTGATTGGCTGCCAGGTATCTTAATAGCTTGTGGATGCGAACAAAGTGGGCAGAAGCTATTGGTCCTCTAGAAAGGAAAGGGCAGTACTTGTGCTCTGCTCTGCTGTAAAAAGCAATTAAAGCCTGAAGATAGCTAATTCATCTTCCCCTCACCAGTTGCACTAAGCTATGACTTCATTAATAAGTCAGAGACCTTTCTAAGTGTCTGAAAACAAGTTAAAGCACCTGGAGAAGGGGATTGAAAAACACTGTTCTGATTCAAGCATTGCAGCAGTATTGAACTGTCTATGAGGTTATTTTATTGTTGTCATTGAGGTTAATTCAAGTCCTGGTGACGGGCTTTTGCCCGAAATGTTGATTTTCCTGCTCCTTCGATGCTGCCTGACCTTTTCCAGCAGCACACTCTCAACTCTAATCTCCAGCATCTGCTGTATTGACTTTTGCCTAATTTTAAAAGTGAGTTAGAGTTGCAACCAATAGAATCACATGTTAACCATTTATAACTGTTGATCTGTAATTAGAATCTATTTATTTGTCGTAAATAGCGATTCTTGTCAAGTACAAAAACGTGGTGTGTGTTTTCTGTCCACTTGAGTATAAAACACGGGGATTTTGCAAACTTTTATAGCTTTGACTTTTGTGACAACGTAAGTTTTGTGAATGGCAGGGATTGATTTCTGGCATACGACATCAGTGAGACGTAATAAATTGAATGTTGGTCATTGAGGAGTCAAAAAGTGTGGCACTGGAAAAGCACCGCAGGTCAGGCAGCATCCAAGGAACAAGAGAATCGACATTTCAGGCATAAGCCCTTCATCAGGAATGGGAGCATTGCGATCTATATAGCTTTTGTTCATGTACTGATACTGGATCCAGTGTAATATTACAGAGCATTGCTATAGATGGCAAGAGGTGTGGTAACAGCAAATTACCCTGAATGCTTGACTCCTGTACACTGACTCAGGCATTGCAGCAGTATTGAACTGTCTATGAGGTTATTTTATCGTTGTCATTGAGGTTAATTCAAGTCAGCAATGTAAAATAAACATGATTACAGTGCCATTTGCTAGGATGCTGTAATAGCCATTTGCTTGTCCCTGTATTGTGTAATGTAACACATTTCAGATGTTCTGTCAATACGAATGAAGAATTAAAACATGACTTTTGTTTGCATATCCTCACTAAATAACATTGCCATTGCGTATCATGATAGTATTGATATTTATTGTAGTGGTGCTGCAATAGTGATATTCAATGCAAGTTGTCCAGGTTAACCCTAAATGGCTGTGGTTCTATGTATGTATTCAGTTTTATAAAACTGAATCTCATTATCAAATAGATTTAAATGCACTGTGTTGACTGTAGCAATTTCTTGATTCTTTAAGCAAACTCTAATATGTCTTTCAAAATATTGAGAAATTGAAAATCAGAACTGAATTTTGTTCAATGACATTTTGGAGAAGATTAGATTTAGATTACATTACAGTGTGGAAACAGGCCCTTCGGCCCAACAAGTCCACACCGACCCGCCGAAGCATAACCCACCCATACCCCTACATTTACCCCTTACCTAACACTACGGGCAATTTAGCATGGCCAATTCACCTGACCTGCACTTCTTTGGACTGTGGGAGGAAACCGGAGCACCCGGAGCACCCGGAGGAAACCCACGCAAACAATGTGCAAACTCCACAGTCAGTCGCCTGAAGCGGGAATTGAACCCGGGTCTCTGGCGCTGTGAGGCAGCAGTGCTAACCACTGTGCCACCGTGCCGCCCACAAAAAAAATCTATTCTAATAATTTGAAAGAGAACTTGATATGGAATGTGTTTTACATTTTGTATAAACAATTCCACATGCCCCCTTCACCATCCCCCCCCCCCACCCCCCAATCCAATCCCAACCCTAACTTTGAGGTGTTCCACTTAGAGCTATGAATATCTGTCTGTGTAATAAAAATCTAGAGGTTGAATTAAAATGTTCAACATCTGATCCAAGATACTGGAGATGCTACTTTATGGGCAGTTACGTAACAGAGGGCTGTTCATGGATATTTATATAAAACAGTTTTTTTTTCAGCCATTAGCTTAATGCATCGTAAGGTTACTGCAATACACTATGTAAGATGCCTCACTCCCAATCTCTGAACACTGACTCTCATTAGAGTGTGACATTGATTTCCAATTCCCACATCAATGATCCTTAGAATCAGATTCCATTGCATTATTAATTTTATAATTATCATTCCTGCAGGTGATTGATAGATTGAAATAAAATGGACACAATTGAAGTTAGATTGATTTAAGCAGTCATTTCAACCAGACATTTTCAACTGAATGTTGCTGTTAATAGACTTGTTTTTCTCTTACTCAAACTTGCCATTTTATATCTATAGGCGTGGAGTTCTCCATCTTCATGAAAGTGCTGGAATTCATAATTTGGGATTACCAAGATGGCAACTTTCCCTTTGCTTGCTTGGCGTGGTGATCATTCTCTACTTCAGTCTCTGGAAGGGGGTAAAGACATCAGGAAAGGTATGATTCCCAGTTTCTCATGATCAAGAATGTATTAGTTGAAAAAACAACCTGTGTTGTTTTTCAGATAAGATCAATTATATAAACACCATCAAGACCAGTAAACTGATCTGGAATATTTCTTTATCAAACCAAATGAGATTAAGAATTCACCGCCAACTAGAAGCTAATTGTTTATTTCTGCTAATGTTTATTTTGATGCTATAACCAGATTAACAATGCTTCACCTGAAAATGTTTCTTGTTATTTGGTTAATTATAATTATAATATTAATTATAATTAATAAAGTTCCATTATGGTTGAATATTTTTAGGAGATCACAACTTGTATATGGAGATGATCAAATATGCAAATCCATCCAATCTGGGTTCTTCTTAAATTTATACATATCCTCATCATCACTGCAATAATGAATCCTTCCCCCTCACTCCCACCATATGTCCAGTGCAATTTAGATTAGATTACTTACAGTATGGAAACAGGCCCTTCGGCCCAACAAGTCCACACCGACCCTCCGAAGAGTAACCCACGCAGACCCATTCCCCTACATTTACCCCTTCACCTAACACGACGGACAATTTAGCATGGCCAATTCACCTAACCTGCACGTCTTTGGATTGTGGGAGGAAACCGGAGCACCCGGAGGAAACCCACGCAGACACAGGAAGAATGTGCAAACTCCACACAGACAGTAGCGTGAGGCAGGAATTGAACCCGGGTCTCTGGCGCTGTGAGGCAGCAGTGCTAAACACTGTGCCACCAATTGCTTTCTTTTAGTTTGAATTTCTGAAATGAAGTCATTGATCTGAATGTATTGTTTGAAGTTTAAAAGAGTTTGCAGATCAGGTTGAGTTAGTTTATTCATAGCTCAGCAGACATCTTTTATTTTGCTTTTTAACCTTGCATGAATAAATTGAAGTACAATTAACATTGACATTGGTGACTCAATGGATTCATGCACCACAAAATAATGAGATTGATTTACCAGCATGAAAACTCTCAATCTGAGTCTATGTCATTTGTTGATCATTAAGATTCAAAGTTTACATTTATAGAATTTTTGTTGGGTAAGAGTATTAAGGACTGGGAAAACAAGTTGATAAAATAGTGAAGATACAAATCAGGCATTATTTAACAGATTGAGGGTAAAGACTCAATGGACTGAATGGCCTCTGCCTCTGTTCCTTGACACTGGGGAGAAAATGCAGAAAAATGTCTTTACTGGCACTGTGGGAATAAGTATCAATAACAGCACATGGATTTTTAAAAAAAATTACTGGAATTATTGTCAGATTAATAAATTGGTTTCAAGTGTCCATTGTAACCTGTTCTCAATGGAGATGCGCGTCAGTTCACATCTCATTAAAAAAAACATTAGATATCCCTAGCACATGTATAGTGTTCACTGTTTGATGCAATGGTTCCTTTATGCTGTTTGTTAAAGCAGAACAGAAACAGTGCAGGTATTTGGGTGTGTGCTGTTAAGGAGAGATTCAAACCAAACAAAAGGGCTTGAATACACTTACTTTGAAATAGTTTTACAGTTAATACATGAACACCATTTTCCAGTAAAAGGTTTGGTCGTAGCCAGTCAGCTGTTATTGCTTTGGCCTAGAAATGTGACAGCGACCAAAAAATGATTGTTCCCTCCCCTTCAAATTGGAGGCTGCTTTGTGCCTGAAAATGGGCACTGTGTGATCAAAACTCTAGGCCTGTTTTTATTTATTTTGAGTATAGCAATATTTTTTTCATGATTTGGTCTGAGTTCCTTTTGAAGTTGGCCTATAGTAATGTGTTGTCTAAATTTCAAAATGATCTGGCAGCTTGCAATGAGTTTTTATTCAGGCCTTGGGAGCCTGACATTGGGGCCATTTCCGAGTGTGTTACAGACAAGTCCAGCATCATTTTGAAAGGGGAGTCAATTAAAGGACAGGGAGTAGGCTTGTCTTGCAATCAGATATGATGGGTGGTTGAATTCCCTGACCGTGACCCTGAAGAAGCAAATCTGTCTGTGACTCATTGGCAGCTTTAGTTGCGGTGAAGGGAGGTGTGCCTCATGTGAACATTCATGGTCCTCCCCCATTTTCTGCACCCAGTGTGTGTTACCAAGTGAACTACTCACATTGCTAACTGTAAATTCCAGTTGGCACAGGAACGGGGACCTAATAAGCCCTCTAATTCCATTACTTTTCAGTTTATTGGCTACCCATTGCTTGCTTGAGGGCAGCTGGCATCTGACCTCAAACTGCTGCTCTGAAAATGGCTCAGGGTCTGTGCTAGGGAATCAGTTCAATGGTTTTTGTAGCCAAATTGTGGGCACGCTCATTTCCACTGAACCTTGATTGAAATGTTGGCCTCTTGAATCAGAGCATCACTTGAAACATATGTTTTCCCAAACTGTTTGCATGGGTTGTGTTGGCCTCAATAAAATCTGCAGTTTTAATCCGTATTTAACTAATGTTTTGCAATCCCTCCACATTGCAGTGGTTGCCACAATTCAAAACTGTTACTGAGTTCCATTCATTAGCTTGTTCACTGCACGGAAATATGAAATCTCAATAAGAAGTTGCAGGTTCCCTGCAATGCATTCAGTGGGATGTTCAGAGTGGGAGGTCCCATTGAATTTCATTGCCATGTTTTGGTTATCATAAAAAATGATTAAAAGCTGATTCATTTCAGGCATGGTTTCTCTCTTCATGTTTCGTAATGAGTAGTATTCTCTGCCTATATCTCCTCCTACTAGTTTAAACAGTATGTCCAACATTCAAATAGTTGCAGAAAACTCAGAGCTATTCCAGACGAGCCAAGAACCAAAGCAAATGGTGTTCTTTATCTATTTAATAAGTTTGATCTTTAAAGCAAAAAAAAACAATATAGGCCATCAATCTCTGGCTGATTTTAGCTATTTGCAGTAAACATCTGCATTCTTTAGAAGTCTTGTGGACATATGTCTGGATTTTCCACAACATGTTTGTGGAGGGTTTGGATGGAACTTCCCCCCTTTTGAGCCCTTCATAGTGATTTTGCTCATTTAGTCTGCAGGTACAACTGGAAATTAAGAAGGCAAATGGAATTTTGTCCTTCATTGCTAAAGGGATTGAGTTTAAAAGCAGGGAGGTTATGTTGCAGCTGTATAGGGTGCTGGTGAGGCCACACCTGGAATACTGTGTGCAGTTTTGGTCTTCTTATTTGAGAAAGGATATACTGGTACTAGAGGGGGTGCAGAGGAGGTTTACTAGGTTGATTCCAGAGTTGAGGGGGTTGTCTTATAAAGAGAGACTGAGTAGACTGGGATTATATTCATTGGAATCTAGAAGAATGAGGGGGGTCTTATAGTCAAGATTAGAGGGAGCAGATTTAGGACTGAATTGAGAAGGTACTTCTTCACCCAGAGGGTTGTTAATGTATGAAATTCTTTGCCCAGTGAAGTCATTGACGCTACTTCAGTAAACGTTTTTAAAGCTAAGATAGATTTTTTTTAATAATAAAGGAATTAAGGGATACAGTGAGAGCATGGGTAAGTGTTTCTGAATTCACTAAAAGATCAGCCATGATCTTATTGAATGGCGAGCAGACTCAAAGGGCTGAATGGCCTACTCCTGCTCCTAGTTCTTAGTTTTTAGTAAGATAGTGAAAGAAAATCCTATTCCCTGCCATCAGGAATGATAAAATAATGACTATTATATTGCTCATTAAGGGAAGGAGAGCAAATATGCAAGCAAACACAATGAGTCAAATCTAGATAAACCTCTTTGTGGGAGAAGTTGCTGGCAAAAATGGGAAATCCAATAGATGGACTCACATGATAAGCTAGAGTTCTGACTGCTAACCCGAGATTAGTGGAACTCATGCACGCCTACTATATGACTGTGGAATTAGACTATGCTGGAATGCAAAACCATTGAATACACAATATCTCACTTACATCCTAAAGGAATATGCACCAAGAGATATTTTAAAATGTGGATGAAAGCAAACTGTTTTACCACTTCTTACCAGATTGCTGTTTAATATTTGAACATGAACTGTGTAATGGAAAAAAGTGATTCAGGAAACATGAAACTGCTATACTTTGTATCAACATGGATGGCTGCAAGAAGCTGCCTCTTCTTGTGAAAGGTCCATGCACTTTCTATGCAGTATGAAGCTTACAGAACTGATTTGATGTACTGCAATTGTACTGTAATTGTGACAAATCTAAAAAATGTACCTGTGATGTGATATGAAATATGATTTCTGAGGGTAATACAGAAGCCTTTTGCAGTGTTTTTGTCTCATGTTTGGACTTGATTTTTGTCATAAATATTAATGTTGTCTTATTTAGTTTTTATTTATTCTTTCATGAGATGTGCTTGTTGCTAGCAAGACCAGCATTTATTGTCCTTTCCTAATTGTAACTGAGTTGAGTGGTTTGCTAGGTTATTTTAGTGGGCAGTTTAGAGTCAATCCTGTTGCTGTGAGTTTGGAGTCATGTATCAGCTAGATTGAGTAAGAATGGCAGATGTCCTTTCCTAAAGGATATTAGTGAACCAGGTAGTTTTTTTACAACAATTGACAATGGCTTTCTGGTCATCATTAATCTACTTTCTTTTATTATCCAGCTTTTTTAATTTATTGAATTTATATTCCACCAGCTTCACATTATCTCTTCCAGATGGTGGCTGAATGACAGCTTATCTATCATTTTTAAGCGTATATGGCTACTGTATTGAGAAAGATGTGTAACATATATACTGTTATAGATTGGATTCTATTATTTGTTTTAAACTTTCAAATGAATGTTTAGTTCGCCATATCTCTGTGAAAAATCAGATGGAAAGCTGAAATATCGTGGCATTAGCTCAGTTTTCTGACTCTCTGAATTAGATAAGGGATCAATATGGAATAAAATGCATCCATTTTTTCTGTTTCATTGGCAGGTGGTATGGATCACAGCGACCATGCCTTATATGGTGTTACTTGTACTGCTAATCCATGGGATCACATTACCAGGTGCATTGGATGGAATCAAGGCATACCTCAGCATTGACTTTGAGCGCCTGAAAGAAGCACAGGTAGATTGCTGTCCATTTTTCATGAGGGACATAAAAAGACTAAGTAGATTTGCAATTGACTCATTTTAAGTAGTGCCTTGTGTTAATATTGCATCTGAAATTCAATGCCCTTTGATCCTATATGCTACATTTTGTGTGAAATTCAGTACGTTATCTTTGCTTCTGTGAAGCACTGGAGTAAATTGTAAATATTCTGTGTACATTTTTATAAATAACCATTACATTTGTTTCACTCAAAATGCTTAAATGTAAGTTTTATGTACATTTCAATGACAGTTACATTTTCTTCATTCATGCTTAAAAGCATCTTTAACAATTTTTACTTTAAAGGGTGAATGGTTAACAGAAGCATTTAAAGCACAACAAACACTTAAGGGTCTCCAGACGTCTGCCATCATTGCTTTAGGCTGTCCTGCAAACACAAAAGCATTGACCGGTTCTGCAGACTGAACTGCATCGCATTTCTTTGACTGAAGAGTTTATCTAGACGGATATTCTGAATCTTGCAAGACTTGAAAGTTTGTGTTGCTTTTATGCTTCCACATAAATTAAAATAATTCTCTCACTCACACTTAACTTTGCCTTCGTGCAATCACTTCCAACATGGAATATGTGCTGGATCAAAGTTTATTGGGAATTGGCAATGGTATTGATGGCAATGGTTTCAACTTCCTTTCCATCAAATAATTGATCAGGAATCTCTCCAACTCTTACTGCCCTTTGTGTGTTGGAAGGATTTTCAGGTTAGTAATCAATCTATGTGGCCGTGTCATGAATGTATCGCTCCTGGACATTTTGTCCTGGGATGGGGCTCAAACCCAGAGCTTCTGGCTCCCACTATGCCCACATGACCTGTGTCAAAGAGTGTGTAGGATTGCTTGTATTGAGTTTGTATCTGGCAGTTGGGATGCAAATGAGATCTGGGAATTGGAAACTGCCTAAAGCTTTCACAGTTAAAATAAAATTTTGATACCTCAATGAAGGGAATGCGGAATATCAAGCTGCAGTGCAATTGTCAGAGGACTAGAGGTTATAAGGATTGAGAGCTCAGTGTCACAGCAACCAATCAGTCCATTCTAGAAAGCTGAAAATATTTTAGATAAATTATAGTCGTTGTACTGGAAGTAAAAATTCCCAATACGTAAATGGGTATGGTGTTAATTTGTCAGCTGAACAGGATATTGATGGGTGAAAGATTGAAAGCCAAGCTTTTCTACTCTGCCTGCCAATCTTGGCAAAATGCATTTTTAGAAATTGGCAGTTCTGCAGTCATGAGCACAGTGTTTTGTTGTTGCTGCAGTAACTGTGGTAGTTAGTTAAAAACAAAATATATCATTCGCCTTTTCCTAGACAGACTTAATAATAATGTTAAGTTAACATTGGTACTGTCACTAGATTTCCCCTGTAATCAACAATATTCCCTTTTGTCTTATTCAAGTAGTTTCAGATGACTCAGAAGCCTTTTAGTAGCATTATGTGTTCAGTTCAAAAAAGATAAAACAGAAAAGAAACATTTGGCAGTCTCTGTTTCTGTAAGTTCTTCAAATACACAATGGATGTAAGCATTTTAATTAAAGCAAAGATGCATTTCATCCACCACTCAAAAAATATCAACAGGGCAAGCAAGAGGATGTCTCCTTAATTGATCAGATTGAAAGATAAAATAAACCAGAAAGAACTGAGAAAGAGGTGTCAAGTAAAACCAGTAATTTAAGTGACAAGTCTAGTGTAGGAAAAAATAGGAAGCAAGGCAAAGAAAAATTAGATCAATTGAGACAGGATAGAAAATGGCAAATAAGTAAAATAAGTAAAATGTGTTAATTTTAAAACCTCAATAAGAAAGATCGAGACTGGGTTTTGCAATGGCAAACCTCCATTCGGTAATCAAAAGCAGAGGCAATGGTGAACATAACCTCAAATTCCCCATTAGATTTCTGACAGCCTCTGTTTTGATTAGTGCAGGAACTATGGCAGATGCAACATGATGTACCCTCAAGTGACATCAGATTCAGCCTTTTAAACATTTACTTCAGTTTTGAATTTTCCTGAGTTTCCAATGATGTGGTAGTTTCCTGAAGCTTATACAAAACCCTTCAAGTCAGACAGCTCATGAACTTTCGAGCATGTCTGGTATGGGATTTGGATTTTTTGTCAGGTGAGTTTAAAAGGTCTTGTTAATTTCAAATATCATTATTAAATTCTATATGATATGCTTTTAATGCAGTGATTGATTGTAGGCCTCTGTCTTTGGAAGGTATTTAACCATTAAATTGATCAGCACTGTGTAAATGTTACTTTTTCTAGTACTCTTCTACATTCAGGTGTATTGAAAATCAAATATTCATGTGCGCTGTGTGCTCTGTGTTTTACGTTTTATACCAATTAAGCCTTTTAAAAGTATTTGAACAGTTTCCTGACTTCTGTTAAAGTTCATCTGTTGAGCCTTTGAAAGAAGGAACAGATGTTCATTGTTCAGGGAATGTCAAATATACAGTTGAAGTGAGTTCTGGAGGATTTGTTGATATAGCTGTGCACTAGAATACAATGATAGATACTTGACATAGCTTCAAATCCTATGAAGGAAGTTTGCTCAACAAGGGTTGTTCGCACAGCTGTGAAAATGTCTGTGACCTTTGCTTTGATAAAGGTTTTATAAGCTATTCTTAGGACTAAGGTGTTTTTCAATGACTGTTTGATAGGTTTATGAACACTTAAAAGGTGAGTGTTTTTTTAAGGGGGTGTTTGAATGTCTCTGTATTTGAAAACTTTTTGAGCATATAAGAGGAACAGTCTTAAAGTGGTGTTTTAAGAGATGATTGTTTATTTCATGGCACTTCAAAGACTCTTCAGCATTGTTACATAGAACTCATGCATTTTGTCCATAGAGAGATATTGAATGAGAAGAAATGGAGGCAGATTTGGATGAAGAATATGGGCTATGGGAAAACCATTGGGTAATTGAGGGGATATGGAGTGAGTGTAGGTGAAAGCTAGAGGGTCAACAGTACCCCACAGCACATGACCGATGTCCCAGTGAATTAAAGCAGTGCTTCTAACTAGTCAGGCTTGACATCCACCCCACCTCTGTTCTCACCTCAGGCCTGTCTTGGGAAGTGGTGGCTCCAAATCCATCAGTCCTCACATCCTGACTCCTGATTTCTGACTCTTCCATGAAAATCTGTCACTTTTGCTGCACACTTATAACAGCTAATTTTTAGTGCCAAGGAGATTGATTGGCAACAATTACAAATTACCACATCAGTAAATGAGTACGTTCATTTGCAATGACAGGACCTAATTGTCTGTGACAAGTTTAATGTGCAACTAATGGACAAATACAGCAAGTTTATACACTGAAAAATTGAGAGATGGAAAGACAAGATGCTATTTTCAGGAAGCAACGTTTGGATCTTCATGGTTAGCCACACATCTGTTTCTTGCATGAAGTTGCTGCACCGGTTGCTATAAATAATAATGACTGGCATTAGTTTGTCACTGTTGTGAAAGCAAATTCTGGCCCCATTTGCTTTGCTAAGAACATTTACGAAAGATAAACAGCAATTTAAAGATTATTAACTTCAGACTTGGAATTATACTGTCACATTTCATTGTCCATTCTATTAATAGTTACACACATGATTTTGTTCCTATGTCACTTGATGCTTCATAAGATTTTCCAAACTGTGAATATACTTACAAAAATAAAAGACTTACTGGCACTTCAAAAGTGCAGCTGGTTTTGCTTTGCCAATGTTCCAAATATTCCAATGCAGTTTGCTCCCTTGCCTCTAGACATAGGAATGCCTCTTTAACCAAGGCCATAGGAGAAAAGCATAGTCTTGACAGCCAGAATAGTACTGATCTTACAAATGGCTCATTAAGGCAACATTACACTGATAAAATAACCAAATAACTTGTTGTAAACACATTTTACATTTGGAAATCAGTTTCTGAAGCTTAGAGGCAGGAATATATTTGACTTAGCTGTACCAAGTGAGAAAGCTTGCATTGTAGGTTTATGCGGAAAGGCATTATAACAAGGTGATCTTATGATTACACGCTGACAACTCTAATACTCAATAGTATCATGAACAAGTATATTTTAAAACTTAAATATGAATAAAGTGTACATTGGCCATTCAGCACCAGAAAGCCACAGTCCAGGAGAAACCTTCAATAGAGGGATGTGAAGAAAAATACCATCAATATAATGATTGTGTATTTCCAGCAGTTTCTGATTTAATGTCAGACTTTCATTTTAAACTTTCTGTCAAATGAAATATTCAAAGCAGCTCAGTTAGTAGAAAATGATTATGAAGACGGGAGCAGTTTTAATACCCATTCTACCCATTTCACAGCTATGTGGGTGGCACGGTGGTTAGCACTGCTGTCTCACAATGCCAGAGACCTGGGTTAAATTCCCGGCTCAGGCAACTGTCCGTGTGGAGTTTGCACATTCTCCCCATGTCTGCGTGGGTTTCCTCTGGTTGCTCTGGTTTCCTCCCACAGTCCAAAAATATGCAGGTTAGGTGAATTGGCCATGCTAAATTGCCCGTGGTGTTAGGTGTAGGTGTGGGGGAATGGGTCTGGGCGGGTTGCTCTTCGGAGGGTCGGTGTGCACTAGTTGGGCCGAAGGGCCTGTTTCCACCCTGTAAGTAGTCTAATCTTAAAAAAACAGTTTTATAAAGCATTCTGTCTAAGAAATGGGTAACGGTATCATGAACAGATAAACATTGACAGAATCTGCCTTCAGGGAGAAAGTGAGGACGCAGATGCTGGAGATCAGAGCTGAAAATGTGTTGCTGGAAAAGCGCAGCAAGTCAGGCAGCATCCAAGGAGCAGGAGAATCGACATTTCGGGCATAAGCCCTTCTTCAGGAATGAGGAAGGTGTGCCAAGCAGGCTAAGATAAAAGGTGGAGGGAGGGGCATTGGGAATGCGATAGGTAGAAGAAGGTTAAGGTGAGGGTGATAGGCCGGAGAGGGTGTGGGGGTGGAGAGGTCGGGAAGAAGATTTCAGGTCAAGAAGGGGGTGCTGAGTCCGAGGGTTGGGACTGAGATAAGGTGGGGGGAGGGGAAATGAGGAAGCTGGAGAAATCT
>NC_057726.1:48844513-48847687 GCF_004010195.1 Chiloscyllium plagiosum
CCCTCTCCGGCCTATCACCCTCACCTTAACCTCCTTCCACCTATCGCATTCCCAACACCCCTCCCCCAAGTCCCTCCTCCCTACCTTTTATCTTAGCCTGCTTGGCACACCTTCCTCATTCCTGAAGAAGGGCTTATGCCCGAAACGTCGACTCTTCTACTCCTTGGATGCTGCCTGACCTGCTGCGCTTTTCCAGCAAGATATTTTTCAGAATCTGCTTTCAGGTAATCTCTTCAAAAGATCAATTCAATACGAAACAGCGTTTGAAAAAAAAATTCCCTGGCTCATTTGAGCTCAGCTAGCAACCAATGGAAACAAGATTAATTTCAATATAAATGACTTTATACTCTGCAATAACACATGGCTAGTTTGTAGAAATGCCTAGAAATTACAAATCATTAATGTAAAATTCTGATGATGCCTCATGATTATTATATTATCTAATAATTATTATTTGTCATGCCTAAATGAATTGTGAAACCTGAATATCAATCCAATTATAATCCAGTCCATTTATAACATATTAATTTATTACTAAGCACAAATAGTTTGTGATTGTGCCACTTGATATAGCAAAATTTAGCACCCTATCACATCATTCTGTAATATTCAGCTTCAGAAATGGAAGATTAAAAATTACAATGGAGGACCTTGTGATATCTTAGCTTTTTGTGTAAGACTACTGAGTCGGTTCCCAGGGCAGATTTATTGCAGAGTTACTACTAGTCAATGTGTTTTTGGTTGTGTTTTGAGATTGTGCCACACTCTCCATAAATAGTTACGAGGATTAATTTTTTTTGACTAATTGTGGACAACACAGTGGTTGATAAAAAATTGCTTTGTGATTTGCTCGCTACATTCTCTGTTAATTTGTGCACTTGGACCTAATGCTGTCAGTTCGCTGAGCATGCTCAGTGGCAAAGGTAGGACTAATTTATTAAAGACATCCAACAGTGCAAGAAGATTATTTAAAGGTGACATCCCTTGCAAGCTACTATAATTCATAATGCAGTAAGGTAACCATTAAACAGCTTCCATACCTGTTGGACAAGAACATAGGCATGACATCTCAACTCTTTAGCATTCTCAGAAATACTTTCGCAAGCCTCTTAAATTCTTTGTATAATATGGAGACCAAAAGTGTTTACAGAGGTGGCCTAACTGAGGTTTTGCGCAAGTTTAACATCAGTTTTCCATTTAATATTAATATTAATATTTAATATTAATTTAAACACAATTACTCTCATTCTAACAATTTAAACAAATAAAAACAAAAAAATCTCAGACAAATGTTCTAAAGTATCAAGTTCTGCATATATGTTGCCACTATTCTCTACAGTAACTTGGATATAGCAATCAGCATTGAATGGACAGTGCTCACTACTTAGCAAACTTAGACTGCACAAACATTCCATGGGCTTTTGAGTGTCAATTTAGAGCTACACAAGACTATTTCCAATTCAGTGTCCTTTAAAGAATTCTCTGATTTATATGAGTAGGGTATGCAACAGTGAGGATTTTTGACAGATTGGATAGATAATTCCACAATGAGGCATGCAGCACCCTAAATACAAATTGGAATTTCAGTTGTCAAATTGCATACAGAAAGTTAAATAAAAGGAGGGAAAGAAAGATGAAATGATGGGAGAGAGTGATATAAGACACCGAAAAATAAAGTTGAAAAATAGTTAATTTAAAAAAAACTCCAACAAATAATTAAACTCTGGTGGAAGAGATTTAGGTTTGTACAATTAAACGTTTAGGGACAGCAAGGTTGTTTGGTAATTACTGTGACTTACTAAATTGTTAAAAATGAATTTAAAGTTGAGTGCACCATCTATATCTTTTTATGGCATTTAAGTGGGGAACGAGGTGAATAGAGTAACTTAATGCCCTTTTGCTCGAAGAGCAAAACACACTGAACAGCACCTTCTACATTCTGCTTTGAAATGTGCTTGTGTGTATGCTGGAAATTACTGTCTTGAATACTCCACAATGATGATGAATGCTAATAATTTCACCATTATTCTTAATGTGAAATTTAGACCAATATCCAAGAAGTAGTTTGCACAATGTCCCAGTGTCTGCATGGGTTTCCTCCGGGTGCTCCGGCTTCCTCCCACAATCCAAAAATGTGCAGGTTAGATGAATTGGCCATGCTAAATTGCCCATAGTGTTAGGAGAAGGGGTAAATGTAGGGGAATGGGTCTGGGTGGGTTGTGCTTTGGCGGGTCGGTGTGGACTTGTTGGGCCGAAGGGCCTGTTTCCACACTGTAAGTAAGTAATCTAATCTAATCTAAAAAAGCAGTATAAATTCAAACCCAAGTGAATGATGTTCACTCATTGAATTGTGGAATAATTGGCCAGGATGAACAGCCTTTGTTTCTGTCTGTCAAATAATTTTAAAGCACATTCTTTCTCAAATGTTTGAAACTTCAGGACAAGTTTTGGATATTCACCTCACTTGCTGATGATAATACATTAAAAGATAGCAATAAGTGTACATGAGATATACCTATTGGCATGATCTGTGCTGCCAGTCAGTTGTTCGCAATAATTCTTGCAGGGAAAACAGCATTTTAAATGTTATACTAGATGATGGTATGGAAGCTGTTTAGTGGTTATCTTGCTGCATTATGAATTATAGTAACTTGCAAGATGTCTTGAAATGGTTAAAGGTGGATAAATCCCCCGGACCTGATCAGGTGTACCCGAGAACTCTATGGGAAAGTAGAGAAGTGATTGCTGGGTCTCTTGCTGAGATATTTGTATCATCGATAGTCACAGGTGAGGTGCCGGAAGACTGGAGGTTGGCAAAGGTGGTGCCACTATTTAAGAAGGGTGGTAAATACAAGCCAGGGAACTATAGACCAGTGAGCCTGATCTCGGTGGTGGGCAAGTTGTTGGAGGGAATCCTGAGGGACAGGATGTACATGTATTTGGAAAGGCAAGGACTGATTCGGGATAGTCAACATGGCTTTGTGCGTGGGAAATCATGTCTCACAAACTTGATTGAGTTTTTTGAAGAAGTAACAAAGAAGACTGATGAGGGTAGAGCGATAAATGTGATCTATATGGACTTCAGTAAGGCGTTCGACAAGGAAGCCCATGAGTTAGCAAGGTTAGATCTCTCAGAATACAGGGAGAACTAGCCGTTTGGATACAGAACTGGCT